>NW_021830031.1:135000-247500 GCF_006345805.1 Octopus sinensis | reverse complement strand
AACCTAGTTCATCAGATCAACTCTCTCTCTCCCTCTCTCTCTCTCTCTCCCTTTCTCTCTCACACACACACACACACACACACACACACGCACTCACACTCGCTCGCACACACTCACTCACTCACGCACACACACACATACAAATACACACACACGCATAACAGTTTAAGAAATAGTTCCAACGAAATGTCTTGAGTGCTATTTTGGTTCGTTTGTTCACACACATGTATATATAAACACGTGCGTGTGTGTGTTGGTGTATGTGTTTGAACGCGCGTGCGCGTGTGTATTTGAGTATGTATATATATATACGTTTGTATATATATATGTGTGTATTTATATGTATGCATATGTATACACACACAGACACACGCGCGCACACACACGCACACACACACAGACACACAGACACACACACAGACACACAGACACACACACACACAACACACACACACACACACACACACACACACACACACACACACACACACACACACACACACATATATATATATATATATAAGCTCTGATTGTAATTAGATTAAGAAGAAATTAACACAAATAATAATTGCCTTAATCAATAATATTCTGCTTCAGTATCATTCTCCTTCGATGAATCTCTCAAATAATTTATAACTAATTACCTATTGATCCAATTTTCATTAAAACTTCAAATGGTAATTTACAATTAGACCGGCACCATGTTTTTCTTGAATTTTGCTTTTGTCCATTTTATTTTTGTATTTGGAGCTTCTCTTACAATTTTATTTTTTATGCCTAAACGACTACAATTATCTGATTTATTAAACTTCACACAGCTAAATAATCTTTCTACATCAGCATTTGCCGGTTGTTATATGAGAAATTCAGAGATATATTTGTCTAGCAAGCGAGTTGATTTGAGACCGCCTGTTGAAAGTAAAACAATTACAGCACGAAAGGCACATATTAAACCATTCAGAAACACACAAAAACCGTTAACTTCACAATAAATATTCTACGGCCAGGTTACTCGCCGCTGAGGCGAAGTTGATTGATGTCAGTGACCAGGTTTCAGATAGCGCGACGAAAATTTTGACACTAGAAAGTAAACGCTTATGAGAAGTTAACAATTTTTGGTTTTGAATGGTTAATATGGGCATGAAAGACACATTAAGCCATTCAGAAACACTCAAAAACCGTTTAACTTCGCGCTAGATACTAGCTGTTGTACCCGGCGTTGCTCGGGTATGCTCTGTTAAGGATAAGCCTATGCCGTTGTAAATGTTGCTAGATGAAATTTCTTTCTGAATCTTACGGATGACGTCATGTTCGAGGTACTTTAGCAGAGATACCCGATAATACCCAGATTGATTAGAGTGTAGTTCAATTGCACGCAAAATGTCTATTAATTTTGGAATATTCCCCTGCTCACGCACAATTATCGATTTTTTTGTCAACTCCACATGCCGCGTTCAACTTATGGATATGCACTGTAATCACGTGTAACTTATCTTCAAAATCGATAGAATAGTCTCTGAAAAAAGCTGATACACGCTTGTATCCTTCCAATTCCTCTGGAATTAAACTGAAACCCTTACCATCTCCCCTACCACAATTTTTACCTAAATCTCAAATTTCGTTAAAATCGGATGAAATATATAAAAGTTACGACCAAAAATAAAATCCCCATGGGTATTTGCACACAAAAAGGATATTGATTTTATAAAACCGCTGGTCAGGCGCAATTATCGATTTTTTGTCAACGCCATATACTGACATCAACTCACTGCCATGAGCCTCGCTCATTCATCGATTTTCATCAAAATCGGACAAAAAATGCAAAAGCTGCATCGTTATAGGAATTCCCATTCAAACGCCCGATTGAACTCACAAAAATCGATGCCAACTAAGCATTATCGAGTTTCCGAAAAATTCCGGCCTTATTTGAACTTCAGGGCATGTGATCTACCTACGTGCTAAAAATCATTAAAATCGGTTGGCCGGCATGGGGCGGGTGTTACAGTAACTCCAAAACACACACAGACAGATACCATTACACATTTATGTATATAGATTTATTAATTCGTGTCAAAATTTTCGTCGACCCAACTGTCAGTGACCAGGTTGCTGATAGTGAGACGAAAATTTTGTTTATGGAAATTTAACAATTATTGTGTGTATTTAAACGGCTAAAATGTACCTTCCACGTTTCGATATGAACAATATTAGAGCTTTACTTCTCAGATGAAGGGTAACTTTCGAAGTATATATTTTTACCAATATTAGTAATAACAGGAAGTATGCCGTACATACAATAATCATAATTCAGCTTTTATAAATTTCTTGCTGTTTATACGAAATGATGAAATGAATATTCAATTGCATGTACCGGATTTTCTTTCAGTCAGACGCTTGTTCGCAACATCAGTGAATGTTTGTGTCTGTATAAATATATGAATGCGCGCGCGTGTGTGTATTTGTGCATGTATGTCATTACTCAGTTTATTTCAAGATTTCTTGCCAATAGAGAAAGAGCCGGTTTCTAACCTAGATCCAAAGCTCCTTCATTGGAATTTCAGTATCAACAACAGGGTGTTTTTGTATGTATGTATGTATGTATGTATGTATGTATGTATGTATGTATGTATGCATGCATGCATGTATGTATGAATGTATGTATGTGTGTATGTATGTATTTTTGTATGTATGTGCAAATTTGTATGTTTTATTTATGTATTCTCATGCATATAGTTGCATATCTAGATATGTTCATATATATTTAAATGATAAACTTCTGAAAAGTTTTACAGACATTTACAGTTCCAGTGATGGATTGGATCTGTAGTCTTCGAAATGGCTTTTTCCTTTGTTGTTTCAAGAATTCTACTTTCTCAAGATTGGTGTTTAGGTAGTGTGTCACATATCCCAGAGCTCCAATAATTACAGGTATAAACCTGAACTTGTAATTTGGATAGAATAACTGCAGATTTCTCAATAGTTCAGCTTAGGTGTTCTCTTTTTCAATGATCTTCAGCTTTGGTTTAACATCAGCCGGGCAGCTAATTTCCACAATCGTACACAGCTTTCTCTTCTCTGTCTCAGATCATTATATCAGGTCTGTTGTGCTTACATTTTATTGAAGTCTTCACTGGTATATTCCACCAGCATTCCTTTTTATCATGAGTGGTCATGGCTTCTACCATATTGTAGGTTCTTATTTCTTTGTCCTCGGGATTAGCCTTCAGACGGATTTCATTATAGAGTGTCCTAGCAACATCATGTCTCATCGGTAGATAATACCAGGATGACATTTTCTGACAACTGCTTATGATGCGAATGATATCTTCAGTGTGAACTCCACAAAGTCTGAATCGGTTGTCACATTTTATGGCTTTTATAACGACTTTAACACATTAGCTCTGTAAATATGAAACTGTTACCTTCAGATATTATTGAATAAAATTTAAAAAACCACGAATACATTCATTCTTAATACATTCCGGTAGATTCGAACGTAAATGTGCAAATCGCTGTTGTATTTTGCCATAGGAGAATATATCCTTATTTCACATTTGCATAACCTATTTCTTTACTACCCACAAGGGGCTGAACACAAAGAGGACAAACAAAGACAAACGAATTAAGTACTTATTTAATCGACCCTGAAAGGATGAAAGGCAAAGTCGACCTCGGCGGAATTTGAACTCAGAACGTAACGACAGACGAAATACTGCTAAGCATTTCGCCCGGCGTGCTAACGTTTCTGCTAGCCCGCCGCCTTCGGAATTTGAACTCAGAACGTAGCAACAGACGAAATACCTGTTTCTTTACTAACCACAAGGGACTAAACACAGAGGGGACAAACAAGGAGAGACAAATGGATTAAGTCGATTACATCGATCCCAGTGCGTAACTGGTACTTAATTTATCGACCCCGAAAGGATGAAAGGCAAAGTCGACCTTGGCGGAATTTGAACTCAGAACGTAACGGCAGACGAAACACGGCTACGCATTTCGCCCGGGGTGCTAACGATTCTGCCAGCTAGCATTTGCATAACCCCTCCCACACATACTTTGTTATTTACTTCCTCTACTTCTTCTCCTCTCTCTTTATCTGATTTTTTCTCTCTCATCTTGTGTGCGAGGAAGGCGACTTTTTACTCATTGCGTGCCACCAAGCCTAGTACGTGCACTCATCATGCACATTTTATGTTAACACACATACACTCTCTATTCCTCTCCCTCCCTCTCTCTCTCTCTCTCTCTCTCTTCCTCTCTCTTCCTCTCTCTATATGATTTACAGTGTGATTGGAGAAATCAACTAATCAAACAATAAACCAATCGACCAACCAACCAACCAACCAACCGACATTTTATAGCAACTATTCTTTTGCAGAGATTAAAGCTAACTTTGATAATAGATTTTCGAATAATCGAATCCCTGAACGTTTCAATCCAGAAAGCAATTGTGTCTGAAACTTGTGCCTGTTGCACAGATTTTTTAATCCTTCCATTAAAAACCAGTTTATGACAGAACCTGAAATAGAATATGGAATACAGAATTTACTTTAAAAAATACTATAAAGTATAAAGCCGCTATCTGTGTATCACACTAAATGTATATACAGTGTTGAAAGTGACGAGGTTGTATTTTTTTTTTTAGAGGAAATCTCTTCATAGACATGTTCAAAACAATAAATATCTTTTTCTACTAAGGCACAAGGCTCGAAATTTTGGGGGAAGGGGCCCAGTCGATTAGATCGCCCCCAGTACGCAACTGGTACTTAATTTATCGACCTTGAACGGATAAAAGGCAAAGTCAACCTCGGCGGAATTAACTCTGAACACGAAGACAAACGAAATACTGCTAAGCATTTTACCCAGCATGCTAACGTTTCTACCAATTCATCGCCTCAAACAATAAACATCGGAGCGAGGCGAATAGTGTCGTTACGGTGACTCACAAGAACGACAGATGTCTTTCGGTCCCCTTAGGGATTTCGAATGCCGTGCATCCGTTTGCCACTTAGACGAAAATCATGCGGGCTTCGATATATAGAAAAATAATACGTTCGCTGATATTGCAGTAAGCTGGTCGGGCTGTATAAAAATAAACTCGGCGAACGGAATAGGAATTTAAATAAAATCTCCATCTTTGAGTCATACTAAATGTGTATACACGGTTGAATGGCATGCTGCTGCAGGTTTTGTCTGAGAGAAAGGCATATGGTGATTGACAAAGTCACAGAGTGTGACGAAAAGACTTTAACAGGCTAATCTATTAACCAACTGATCAACTGATTTATTATCTAATTGGGTTATAAAATTGAAGTGAAACATAATCAGTGTGTGTTTGCTTGTTGGCAGTAAGACCCACCCAAAATACAACAATAACATGTAAAATGTCATAACAAAAGATCCCTTTAATTGTGTTAACGATTTAAATCCAATGTCTTTGATGATTAAAAGTAAGGTCGGTGTTTTTGGTGCTCAGATACATAATCAAGATATTTTTATCAGAATATCTTCATGTTTTATCATTATTTTGTTCAGTCATTACACTGCGGCCATGCTTGGGCACCGTTTTCAAAGGTTCTTTTAGCCAATCAAATCACCACCAGTAATTTTTTTTTAGTCTGCTCCTTGTTCTATTGGTCTCTTTTGAGGAAACGATTACATTGCAGGAACATAAACAAACCAACTTCGGTTATGAAGTGTTGGTGGCGTCAAACACAGATACATACATGCATGCATGCATGTATGTATGTATGTATGTATGTATGTATGTATGTATGTATGTATGTATGTATGTATGTATGTATGTATGTATGTATGTATGGTCGGGTTCATTCTTAGTATTAATGTTTCTGAGAGCAGTCGAGTTTATTTCAGATATTCTCATTTTAAAAATCATCTCCGGCTAATCGTTGAAAGACGTTGGTGTTGCTTTGGCGGAGGTTTGCGCTCTCTGAGTGCTCTTGTTATTATTATTATTATTATTATTATTATTGAGTGAGAGAGCAGTGCATGCCATCAAAGTGACACTGGGGTAAAATATACGAAGCCCAGTATACCCATCATGACTACCCGTCTGATAAAGGTACACCAGGCACATTCATCACAACCATATGTGCACGACATGGTGATCTCATATCAATTATTATTATTATAATTATTATTACTATTACCTCCGCCTTCGCTAAGGCGGAGGTATTGTTTTCAGTTGTGTTTGCTTGTCCGTGGACAAGATATCTTAAGAACCACTGGATGGATTCGGATGAAGCTTTCAGGGATATTTAACCTTGTGACTGGCACGAACTGATTAGATTTTAAGATCGATCCAGTATCGAACAAAGATTCTAGATTATTTTCCCGTTTTTTGTTTGTTTGTTTGTTTTTGTTTTTGTTTTTTTTTTTGCTTTTTGCTTAATTTTTGAGAGCGGTCAGGTTCATTTTCAGTATTCTCATTTGTGAGAGCAGTCGAATTTATTTCAGATATTCTCATTTTAGAAATCATCTCTGGCTAATCGTTGAGAAGACGTTGATGTTGCCTTGGCGGAGGTTTGCGCTCTCTGAGTGCTCTTGTACACGAGGCTCCGGCAGGGATGGTGGTGATCCCTGCTGTACTCTTTCACCACAACTTTCTCTCACTCTTACTTCCTGTTTCTGTTGTACCTGTATTTCAAGGAGCCGGCCTTGTCACTCTCTGTGTCACGCTGAATATCCCCGAGAACTACGTTAAGGGTACACGTGTCTGTGGAGTGCTCAGCCACTTACACGTTAATTTCACGAGCAAGCTGTTCCGTTGATCGGATCAACCGGAACCCTCATCGTCGTAACCGACGAAGTGCTTCCACCACTCTTGTTTTATTAGTTAGTTTGATGAAGACGGTAGATTAAGAGAATCGTTAAACCATCGAACAAATCGCATCGCAAATATTTCTTCCAGTTCGTTACGTTCCGAGTTCAAAGCCTGCTGAAGTGGACTTAACCTTTTATCTTTGTGGGGAAGATAAACCAAATACTATCCTAGTACTTAGATCAATGGTATCATCAGGGTTATCTTAAAGTATGGGCACACTAAGAGGTTTCTCGGGAGCCCTATGGGTTAAGGGGCCTAATACTTAATCTATGTGGGAGAAGGCGCGTGGCTGAGTGTTTAGGACATTCGGCTCACGATCGCAGGGTCGGGAGTTCAATTCCCGGCAACGCGTTGCCCTCCTTGAGCAAGACACTTTATTTCACATTGCTCCAGTCCACTCAGCTGGCAAAAATAAGTTGTACCTATATTTCAAAGGGGCCAGCCTTGTCATATTCTGTGTCACGCTGAATCTCCCTGAGAACTAAGTTAGGGGCATTTGTGTCTGTAGAGCACTCAGCCACTTGCACGTTAATTTTAAGAGCAGGCAGTTACTCTATCCAGATTACAAGTTCAGGCTTATACCTGTAATTATTGGAGCCCTGTGATATATAACACACTGAGAAATTAGGCTTCTTTACTGGAACTGTAAAAATCTGTAAAACTTTCCAGAAGTTTATCATTTAAATATATATGAGCTTATATAGATATGTAACTATATGCATGAGAATACATACATACATTCATTCATTCATACATACATGCATGCATGCATACACACATACATACATACATATATACATACATACATACATACATACATACATACATACATACATACATACATACATACATACATATATAAATACACACATACATACATATACGTTTATTATAGCTGCAAAAATCTTCACCATTCATTGATCAGTATCCATCATAACTGTCCGATGAACGGGAACGTGAAACTCTGAGCAACACTTCGTGAAGATTTTTGCAGCTATAATAAAAGTGTATGTATGTGTGTATGTGTTCTCATGCATATAGTTACATATCTAGACATACTCATATATATTTAAATGATAAACTTCTGGAAAGTTTTACAGATTTTTACAGTTCCAGTGATGGATTGGATCTGTAGTCTTCGAATTAGCTTCCTCCTTTCTGGTTTTGAGAAGCCTAATTTCTCAAGACTGGTATTTAGGCAGTGTGTTACATATCTCAGGGCTCCAATAATTACAGGTATAAACCTGAACTTGTAATCTGTATAGATTAACTGCAGATTTATCAATAGTTCAGTTTAGTGTTCTCTTTTTCATTGATCTTCAGCTTTATATTAACATCCGCTGGGCAGTTAATTTCCACAACCGTACACAGTTTCTTTTCTCTATCCCAAATCATTATATCAGGTCTGTTGTGCTTACATTTTATTGAGGTCTTCACTGGAACATTCCACCAGTACCCTTTTTTTTATTGTGTGGAAATGGCTTCTACCATACTGTCGGTTCTTATTTCTTTGTCCCCGGGATTATCCTTCGGACGGATTTCATTACAGGGTGTCCTTGCTACATCATGTCTCATCGGTAGATAATACCGTGATGTCATTTTCTGACAACTGCTTATGATGTAAGTCTGTATCGGTTGTCACATTTGTGTGTGTGTGTGTGTGGTGTGTGTGTGTGTGTGTGTGTGTGTGTGTGTATGTATGAATGTATGTATGTATGTATGCATTTAGGAGTACTCCGTCGGCTACGACGATGTGGCTCCCAGCTGATACAATCAACGGAACAGCTTGCTTGTGAAATTAACGTGCAAGTAGCTGAGCACTCCACAGACACGTGTACCCTTAACATAGTTCTCAGGGAGATTCAGCGTGACATAGTGAGTGACATAGTGAAATACAGGTACTACTCATTTTTACCAGCCGAGTGGACTGGAGCAATGTGAAATAAAGTGTCTTGCTCAAGGACGCAACGCGTCGCCAGGAATTGAACTCACGACCTTACGATCGGGGGCGGAATGCCCTAACCACTAAGCCACGCACCTTCACATGTATGTATGTATGTATATATGTATGTTTATAACTTATGTGATTTTCTTCATTAGTGCTTTTCTCAGTACTTTTAAAACTTCATTAAGCGTTTCCTAGGCGAGTAGGTGCTAATAAGTTCCTGGTTTTAAGGGTGTTGCGAAAAGCCTGGTTGGAGGCCCAACCTTCCCAGTATTTTTTTTTTTTTACAGGGTTTAGAAAAACGTAGTGACCCCTGCAATAAGTGTGTGAAACTGAGAGGGGAATATGTTGAATAAAACCATAATTAACTGATCCTCCAGTATTTTCGTTGTATGTATGTAGGAGTACTCCGTCGGTTACGAGGATGTGGGTCCCAACTGATACAATCAACGGAACAGCTTCCCCGTGAAATTAACGTGCAAGCAGCTGAGCACTCCACAGACACGTGTACCCTTAACATACATACATACAAGACAAGACAAAAATGTGACAACCGATGCAGACTCACATCATAAGCAGTTGTCAGAAAATGACATCACGGTATTATCTACCGATGAGACATAATGCTGTAGCAAGGACACTATGTAATGAAATCCGTCTGAAGGATAATCCCGGGGACAAAGAAATAAGAACCGACAGTATGGTAGAAGCCATTGCCACACAATAAAAAAAAGGATACTGGCGGAATGTCCCAGTGAAGACCTCAATAAAATGTAAGCACAACAGACCTGATATAATGATTTGGGATAGAGAAAAGAAACTGTGTACGGTTGTGGAAATTAACTGCCCAGCGGATGTTAATATCTTTGTGTGTGTTATTTTCTTTAAGATTTATCAAAGTTCTTCATTTTGGGATTGAAGCCGGTCGCTAACGAAGTGAGAAGACCTTTTTGAGCTAAGAGGGTTTACACAGTTTGTAAATATGTGGTTGGGTAGTTGTGTGCATATATGTAGGTGTTTGCAGCTGTACTTACAGTGTGTGAACATGTCTCTTTGGTACTTAGATATTTGTGTATGTATCTCTTTTACCTTTTATTCTTTTAACTGTTACAGTCGTTACGCAGTTGCCATACTGGGGCACCGCCTTGAAGGATTTTACTTGAACAAATCGACCCCAAGACTTTTTTTTTCTTCAAGCCTGGTACTTATTCTATCGGTCTCCTTTGCCGAACTGCTAAGTTACGGGGGTGTAAACACTCCGACACCGGTTACCAAGCGATTGGCGGTTGGAGGAACAAACAATGACACAAAACACCCCCACACACATAGATATATACATATGCATAAATATGCAACAAGCTTTTTTCAGTTTCCATCCACCGAATGCACTCACAAGACTGAGGCTGTAGTAGAAGACACTCGCACAAGGTACTACGCAGTGGGACTGAAGCCGGAACCATGTGAACCCGAAACAAGCTTCTTTATTTCATATAGATTCGCCATACGGGCATTACAGAGAGGGGGCAAACAAGGACAGACAAACATAAAGGGCGAAGAAGCTTTTACGCTTTAAAAATGTCAAATCAATCGGATGTAAAAAAAATGAATCGATGAAATATGCAATAAAAATTTTAAATTTTGAATAAGTCATCGCGTTCTGCAATGAGGAGCGTTGAGAAAAAGGCACCCGGCCATCTGGGTAGAAACTTTACTTCTTGACCCGACCTCACTTACCTGGTACCAATCGCACCCAGCTTCCTCGCCACAGGCTTCCATCTTTGACAGACACTTCTTCTCCAGCCTGATCTTACTACCGTGGTGGTAACTAAAAAAGTTAACCAACCCCTGACCAGAGACAAGGGTACCTGTCACTATACCTTTCACACGCGTCTTCCATACTGTTTCTTTCAGTATGGCTACTATGCAGACAAAACAAGCCTTCCTTTCCCTGTTAAGGAGAGGCGGTGGCACAATCTCGATGATAGATTCAGCTGATAGCTGTACTCTTCCCATCACTGACAACAGTTGTTCGTCAAAAGCCATCAGTCCCCTGAAACAAGCTTTTTACCACACAACTACGCCTGTGTCTGCACGTTAGTCATTCGGTTTTATTTCAAGATTTCTCGCAAATAGAGAAAGAGCCGGTTTCTAACCTAGATCCAAGGCTCCTTCATGGGAATTTCAACAACATCAATAGGGTATTATTTGTGCATGTTAGTGTGTATATGTGCAGTATTTGGAGTTAATGTCTGTGCAGATTTGTACGTTTTGTCTTGCGTCTCGGATGCTCCTTTGTACTTAAATGTTCGTGTGTAATCCCCCCCAAATAAATTTAAACCAATTAACAGCGAAATTAATTTTTTACTGTTTTTTATATTATTTTGCTGCCCCTGCTACGAAAAAGGGACATTACTGACAAGTAATAAAATGATGAAATGCTAGAGTTGTTTCCCCTGGAATATGGCTACTTCAATTTTTATGGGTGATTATTTTATTTTGTTTTTCCTGTTAGTTTTTTGATGTGGATAAAACAAAACTGAAAATCGATAAGGAGTTTCAGGTTCGATAATCAAGACAACATGATCATAATTTTAACCTTATGTTCAAATAATTTCACTTCAACGAAAGCACAGTACCAAAGAAGGGCATTTGAACACCACAATTACTATATTCCTTTTCCAGAAAATTAAATAACGGCATTTTTATTATCTTTTGTTGTTGTTGTTTTTTTACTAGTTTCAGTCATTGGACTGCGGCCATGCTAGAGCTCTGCCTTGGAGAGTTTAGTCTCTTTTTTTTTTAATTGTTATGCGATTCTATCAGAATCTTTGGAACTTTTCGGTTTGAACGGCAGTTTTTAAAAATAATTTCCACGTAACTAAACACTTTTAAACTTCGTATACTGGTAGAATGTGTTTACAAAACATCTTTTTCTCTTGGCTTTATTGAGAAAATTCTATAGTTTGTAAGATATTTGTTGTTTTTTTCTTCAATTTCTGCAATTTCAACCAATCAATGACGTCTATTGAGGTAAAAAAACAACATTCTGTGCCGTATGAATATGTCCCTCGTTTAAGAAACAGATTGGGTTTATTTACATTTGTGAAGAAAAAAAGATACCCTTCCCCCAACCCCTAACCCTAAAAATAGATTGAAATGCAATAGATCGATACTAGGGTCATAATTATGTGTGACAATTTCATATGACACCGCTAGAAAAAACTGCCGTTCAAACCGAAAAGATCCGAATCTTTTATCGAAATACTAGGTTACAATGACGTAAACAAACCAGCAGTGGTTGTCAAACAGTGCGATGATCTGGTTTCAGCTGCCATGACAATCACCTTCAATGGCTCTCTTCGGTTGACTTGGTTCCAGGCCTATCTTCTGCAGAAAATAGGGCACGAATCTCGCACACAAAGATCTTCCTGTAGAAATAAAAGTTTGAAAAGAGGGGAAAAACTTCAACCCTCCACCATTCAGAAATAAATCACTGAAATACTATGCAGCATCGAAACATGAAATATTTTAAGCTGACCGAATTCAAATATGGCGCCATGCTTAACCCTATCAAGTGTCAGTGAATAATTGTATAAAACATTATTTTTCCCACCTTCACAACACAGTTTCGTTTTTGTTTTATTTTTTTTTTTTTTTTTCTGTTCTATCTTTGGCAAAACTTCCGCCCCCCCCCCAAAAAAAAAAACTACCCTTTAAAAATATTTATTTTTCTTTTTCGATACAAACTCACCTTTTCGGCTACGGGGAATACGAATCTGCAAAAAAAAAAAAAAAACTGGTAAAAAATCGGTATTTTTAAATTCCCACCCCCATTTCCTTCATTTTTTACTTTTTTTCAAATTTTTTTTTTTTTTTTTAAATATGCGGAAAAATACGGAGATTATGATTCTGAAAAAAATTCAAAAAATCTTTGTTAAATTTTTATTTTTAAGAATTTTTTTTTTTTTCTAAATATACGGAAAATTTCAAAACATCTCAGTAGTTACGGTTAGCGTTACAGTTAGGGTTAGGGTTAGTGTTAGGGTTAGGGTTTTAGAATTTTAGGGTTAGGGTAAGGGTGGGGGAAAAAGTCAAAATTGAAGAATCTGATGGAGGAAAAAGGAGGAAATTTTAACAATGCCGACTTTTTGCAATTTTCCAGAACCTCCGTATCCGAAAAAAAAAAATTCTTTTTCGCAAAAAAAAATTTTTAATAAAACAAATTTCCGAGAAAATGGGTGGGGCGGGCGGAAGTTTTTCCCCATCTTTTGTAGGAAGATCTATTTCAATTTCCAACATTCTCAACAACTTTAGTTTCCACTATGAAAACTATCCTATTTTTCACATGTATAATTTCTGTTCGTCCCTACACCGTTTTGTAACCGGTGCTGTTTTGTTTATGTCCCCGTAATTTAGCAATCCGGCAAAAGAGACCAAGTATTAGAATCGATTTATTCGTCCAAAATCTTTAAAGGCGGTGCCACAGCATGACCGCAATCCAATGAATGAAACAAGTAAAAGAATAATAAATATATATATAAATATATATATATATATATATGAATAATTTCATCGTCAAAATTCAACGATAAACACAAATATCAAGATATTTTCTTTCGTAGTTAAAATTATTTGATTAACTTTCGAGACTGTCTATTGCACAAATAAGTCGTTGGCGGGAAGATTGTTTAGGCGACGACGACAATGCATTTTATGATAAGTGAGGAATATTGAAGTGTATGAGCACCAAAAAAGACTCCGTACTAGATTTCCTCTTTCTTAAACTATTATGGGAAACAAATTTTTTTAAATAAATATTATAATCGTTACGGAATACATGTATTGGTTAATGTTTACTTTAACACCCGGCCACCAAAACAAAGAAAAAGTGTTGTAAGTGTAAAAAGATGTGTATTAAACTAATATGAAAGCAAAAATTTGCGCCAACGAATCGGGAGGTGGAGAGAGGACTTTCGGAAACTTCACAAGATCCGATTTTTTCTCCTCATATCTCTTAATAAAATGGGTATCTTTTAATGAAATTCTATATAAATACCTTTCAAACGGCATAGATTACAATTATAAAGAAGAATTTTTTTTCCGAGGGAATGGGGAGAGGGCTTTCAAAGAGAAAGAAATACATAAATTATGTTTTTTGCTTGAGTGTAATGGAAAAAAATTTGAAAAAAAAATTAACGTTTGAAAGATATTTATATAAAATTTCATTGAAAGATGTCCGTTTTCCTAAAAGTTTCGAGGGAAAAAATCGGATCTTGAGAACTTCCTGAAAGTCCTCTCCCCCACCCCTCCCTCGGTTCGTTGACACAAATTTCTGTTTTCACATTCGTTTAATACATTTTTTTGCACCTATTACACTTTCTTTTGTGTGGCCAGGTGTTAACCCTAACCCTAACTCATGTGTTTGTTTGTTTTTCTTTTTTGTCTATGTAATATAGTAGATATCGAGGCATGGTTGTGTGGTTAAGGAGCTCGCTTCGCAACCTCCATAATTTCAGGTTCAGTCCCACTACACAGCACCTTCGGCAAATCTCTTGTACTATAGACCCGAGTTGACCGACGAGTGAATTTGGTTGAGGGAAAATGAGTGGGAAACTCATATTTTCTGATATGCGTAACGCTTTATATTAACCGAAACTTATTGTATACATAAAAATGCGTGTGTGTGTTTGTTCTTAACCACCACTACGTTACCGCTTGACAACCAGTGTTGGTTTGTTTACGTCTCCACAACATTAGCCGTTCGGTAGGAGACCAAAAGAATAAGTCTCAGATTTTTACAAGAAATAATAAGAAATGGGGTCGATATGTTCGGCTAAAAGCCTTCGAGGCGGTGCCCCAGCATGGCCACAGTCCAATTACTGAAATAAATAAAAGATAAGATAATTGGTGTTAAAACGAAATATATTCGGAATATTGTTTACATATACGATAAAGGGTGTGTGTGTGTCACAGTCGTATAAAACAATCGCTTATAAAAACAACACGGCACTATGCGTAAATGGTAAATTATATTTTCTCAACATGATGCGATGTATACATTGTCAGTGAAGGCGCGTGGCTCAGTGGTTAGACCGTCGAGCTTACGATCGTGAGGTTGTGAGCTCGAATCCCGGACCGGGCTGCGTGTTGTGTTCTTGAGCAAGACACTTTATCTCACGTTGCTCCAGTTCACTCAGCTGTAGAAATGAGTTGCGACGTCACAGGTGCCAAGCTGTATCGGCCCTTGCCTTTCCCTTGGACAACATCAGTGACGTGGAGAGGGGAGGCCGGTATGCATGGGCGACTGCTGGTCTTCCATAAAAAAAAAACAACCTTGCCCAGACTTGTGCCTCAGAGGGTAACTCTCTAGGTGCAAAACCATGGTCAGTGTCTGACCGAAGGGGGTCACCGCCACTTTGTCAGTAAAAGAAAGAGAAGAAATAAATTTTCTTCGATCTTGGACAGTGAAATATCCAATATTTAAAATAAAGAAATCCGAAAACCATTTTCAAAAATAAAAAAAAAACAAACAAACAAACAAAAAAGGCAAATCTTTAGAAAGAGGTGAATGGTTTAAATATTTTTCACATACTCAATTTTTCGCTTCCATAATTCGGATTAACCACGCCAGACTTTTACATTTACCACTGTTGCTGTTCTTAATTTTAATTGCACCGCTTCACCTCTTCTCTGCATTACCAAAATAAAATATAGAAAATTAATTAAGCACTTAGTTATTTAAGTTCTTAATAGATACGTGTGTATATAACCCGTGATCTTTGGTTCTTCAGTGACTTTTAAGCATTTACATATTCGTTTCGCTTACTTAAAATACCCAAGTGTATTTTTATATCTTCCCCTATTGTTTTGGTTTCATTATTACATCGGCAGACGTATGTATCGATAACCAAAGATCGAAATGTAAACCAATAAGTTCATCAGTAATTTAGCCTGTTCGGCGCGTGTATATATGGTTTGTTGGTTTTTCTGCCATTAACACTGCAAAAGTTTTTTTTTTTTTAAACTTCCTGAATATCTACGCATGCACAGAATTTCCCTAGCACCGACAATGGGACGAAATATTGTTTACTGCAGAAGCAGCATGTTCTTGAACATTTCTAAATCACTTTAGATAATCTCTCTCTCTCTCTTTCTTTCTTTTTCTCTCTCTCTCTCTCTCTCTCTCTCTCTGTTTATATATGGCAATCTTTCGTCTCTAGTAGACCTTTCTGTCGATTTCCGTAAATTTTTTTTTTTTTTTACATATGGGCTTGCGGGAACTTTTGAAGTAATGAGAGCGAAAACGACTAAAAGAAAGCCATTTTATGACGAGGGAAGTTCTTTTGAAGTTACCGTGCATGGCAAGCATTGATGTACATGTGTGTGTGTGTTTGATGGGGTGTGGGAGAGAGACAGTATGTTGTGTAAGTGAAGTGCTTCTGTTAGTGTGTGTGAAAGAAAGAGATAACTGAAATTTTTTACTCGGTGTATGTGTATATGTATGTATATTACTTCAAAAGTTCCCGCAAGCCCATATGTAAAAAAAAAAAAAATTTTTACGGAAATCGACGGAAAGGTCTACTAGAGACGAAAGATCGCCAATATTAATTATAAAACAACTAAAATTACGCGACGAAGTAACACTGATCCCAAAATTATATTTTAAAGGTTGTCTGTTTTTTTGTTTTTTTTTAACGAACTAAATTTAATCCACAAAGTTGTGAACCTTAGTCTTTTGTGTGAATATTTCTAAATCTCATTTAATTTCTTGTTCCATCAGAAAACTATGGCCACGCGTCAGTCTTCAAAACCTTCTGCATCCAGTGAAGTACCGTTTCAAGGAACAAGCGGAGAATTAATTAAAATCAGCGAATTTATCGAATCCTGGAAGCAAATGTCGGAATATGATCTTGGTACTGTTAAGTCTGAGAAGCAATACATCCAAGATGCTATGGACCTAAATGATGCTGACTATTACAGACAAGCTGTGAATTGTAGGTGAGTTAGAGCTTGCTGATATCAGTGGTTCTCAACTGAGGCCCTTATGACCTTTGGGGGTCCACATGGGATTTTGGAAGGCGTAAGAAGTTTGCTTACTAACTACATGGTTCTGGGTTCAGTTCCACTGCGTAGCAGCCTTGAGCAAGTGTCTTCTACTATAGCATTCGACTGACCAAAGCCTTGTGAATGGATGTGGTGGACGGAAACTGAAAGAAGCCTGTCGGATGTGTACATGTATCAGTGTGTTTGTGTCCCACCACTGCTTGTCAACTGGTATTGGTGTGTTTAAGTTCCCGTAACTTAACGGTTCGGTAAAAGAAACCACGTTTTTAACATAAATATAGGATCTTTACCTTTTGACCGACAGATTTAAAAAATAATTTTTTGTAACTAACACTTTCAAACTTCGTATACTGATAGAATGTGTCACATATAACATCTTTTACTCTTGGCGTTGTTGAGAAAATTCTGTATTTTGTAAGTTATTTTTTTTGTTAAAGTTGTCGTATTTCGGTAATTTCAACCAATCAATGGCATGTATTCAGCTGAATAAAATTGATGCTGTTGTTTGTCAACGACAACTTACGGCGGTGTATATTTCGTTTGTCACTGTTATTTATGATATCATTCGTGCGTTTGTACTGGTTTTAACTTTAAGGGGTTGAGGTTTTAGGGTTAGAGTTGCGGAAAAAAATCAAAAATGAAGCACGAACGATTATGGTGGTGCCATGAAGTATACATGCTTCAGATACACTCGTTTGTTCATATAAACGTAACTGAACTGCCCTTGTGGCAAAAATTTGAAATAATTATTATTCTTTTCTACTCAAGGCAGAAGGCCCGAAATTTTTTGGGTAGGGGCCAGTCGATTAGATCAATGCCAGTACGCAATTAGTACTTAATTTATTGCCTCCACACCCACGAAGGATGAATTTGAACTCAGAACATAATGACAGACGAAATACCGCTAAGCATTTTGTCCGGCATGCCAATGTTTCAGCCAGCTTGCCCCCTTACACTTGGCCATACACTTTTCTACTGTACGCACAAGGCCTGAAATTGGGGCAGGGTGGGGGTACCAGTCGATTAGATCAACCCCCAGTATGTAACTGGTACTTAATTTATCAACCCGGTGGAATAATACTAATAATTATTACTATTATTTCATATGACGGCAAGCCAGCTGAAACGTTAGCACGCTTGGCGAAATGCTTAGTGGGATTTCATCTGTCTTTATGTTATCAGGTCAACTTAGCCTTTCATCCTTTTGGGATCGATAAAATAAGTACCAGTTGAACACTGGGCATGAAGGTCATCGTCTCATCCCCCACCTCCCCCAAGCTGCCTTTGTGGCTAAAATTTGAAATAATTATATTATTTGTAGCTTTATCTGCTTCCAGATCCACTGTTCCAAAAATTATGTGCACGTTTGTATGTATGTATGTGTACATCTTCTTTCTCTCTGTCTGTCTGTTTGTCTCTTATAGTGACCAGTTGTTGTTTTCTGGAGATGAAATAAAAGCCAGATTCCCTTGTCTGAATATCTTCACAGATGATGTAAAGCTCATGTCAGTCAAGTAAGTTTACTCCTCTCCATTTCTTTTCTTGTTGTGATGGTCGTTGTTCTTCTTGTTGTTATACTGTCATTGCTGTCACTTCTACTACTACTCTTTTACTTGTTTCAGTCATTTGATTGCGGCCATGCTGGAGTACCACCTTTAGTCAAACAAATTGACCCCAGGACTTATTCTTTGGAAGCCTAGTACTTATTTTGTTGGTCTCTTTTGCCAAACCGCTAAGTTACTAGGACATAAACATGCCACCATTGGTTGTCAAGCAATGTTGGGGGTGTCAAACACAGACACACAAACATATACACACACATACATATATATACACACACATATATACGACAGACTTTTTTCAGTTTCCGTCTGCCAAATCCACTCACAAGTCTTTGGTTGGCCTGAGGCTATAGTAGAAGACACTTGCCCAAGGTGCCATGCAGTGGGACTGAACCCAGAACCATTTGGTTGGTAAGCAAGCTACTTACCACACAGCCACTCCTGCGCCTATAAATATATATTACAGATAAAGTAAATTCCAAATTGTTAAGCGATGTTGGGGGGGACAAACACAGACACACACACACACACATATATATATATATATATAAACATATATACGACGAGTTTCTTTCAGTTTCCATCTACCAAATCCATTCACAATGCTTTGGTCAACCTGAGGCTATAGTAGAAGGCACTTGCCCAAGGTGCCACGCAGTGGGAATGAACCCGGAACCATGTGGTTGGTAAGCAAGCTACTTACCACACAGCCACTCCTGTGCCCTACAACTACTACTGCTGCTACTACTACTACTACTACGACTACTACTATTCCTGCTCCTGTTACTACTCCTTCTACTGCTGCTGCTTCTGCTCTTATTAATACTACTGCTGCTGCAACTACTACTACCACCACTACTCCACTCCTACTACTGTTACTACAACTGCTGTTGCTACCGCTACTGTTATTACCACTACTACTGCCACTGGGCTTTTTTTGTTGCTCCTCATGTTGTTATATACATTTGTTTTCTTAAACACCAACTTTCCTCATTAACAACTTTAATCATCCTCGTCGTCATTATCATCTCCATCGTAATAACCACCATCATCATCATAACCATAACCACCGCCGCCATCATCATCACCATCGTAGTGATCCCCAGCATCATACTCATCTCATTGTAGCCATCATGATCACCATCATCATGTCATCATTATCATCATCTTTTTCATTATCATCATCATCATCACTTTTCCATTCTGGCATCATCATCATCTGGCATGGCTTCAATAAATCATCATTCTCCATTGTTATGTCACACACACACACACAGACCTACCGATCTTTGTTGTTGTTGTTGTTGTATGACATGGTCTCTATGGTTCCATACCATTCCTTTCATCCAACCACTTTACGTCATATCCTTCAATGCATAATGGTACTTTGTACCTGGTATCAATTTATATTTTTATTTTTTGGTGGTACCATTCTCTTAGGTTACTAAGACTTGTGAAGTCCATGTCATCTTTGTTTCTTGTTCCTTTCTTAGCATGCATTCTAATATCTGGACACCCTTCTCAGGGCCACCCATTTGACACGAACTGAGTGCATGCATGTAAATACATATGGGCACATGACAAACACCATCCGATCGTGGCCGTTCGCCAGCCTCATCTAGCACCTGTGTCGGTGGCACATAAAAACACCATCCGAAGACCCGGCAAGACTAGTCAGGCCATAACCCATGGCCCCTACCTGGGACGTAGTCAGTCCACCTGTGCATACCTTCCTTCTTGTGACACTTGTGAAGACCTGTTGAGGCAAGTGAAAATCAAATCAAAACAAATCAAAATAGATGAACATCAATGGAATTTGTATCTTTGTGGTACCAGTGCCGGTGGCACGTGGCACATAAGAAAACCATCCGAACGTGGCCGTAGCCAGTACCGCATCGACTGGCCTCCGTGCTGTGGGCACGTAACAAGCACATCCGATCGTGGCCATTTGCCAGCCTCATCTGGCACCTGTGCGGTGGCACATAAAAACACCATCCGAGCGTGGCCGTCTGCCAGCCTCGTCTGGCACCTGTGTCGGTGGCACATAAAAACACCATCCGAGCGTGGCCGTCTGCCAGCCTCGTCTGGCACTTGTGTCGGTGGTGGCACATAAAAACACCATCCGAGCATGGCCGTCTGCCAGCCTCGTCTGGCACCTGTGTCGGTGGCACATAAAAACACCATCCGAGCGTGGCCGTTTGTCAGCCTCGTCTGGCACCTGTGTCGGTGGCACATAAAATCACCCACTACACTCTCGGAGTGGTTGGCGTTAGGAAGGGCATCCAGCTGTAGAAACACTGCCAGATCTGACTGGACTGGTGCAGCTTCGGGCTCCCCAGACCCCAGTTGAACCGTCCAACCATGCTAGCATGGAAAGCGGACGTTAAATGATGATGATGATGATGATGATGATATATATATATATATGTAGGTCCCGGGTTGAGTCGGGGTTAACCACAGTAAATAAGATACTAGTCCTGTAGAAGCTCCTTCTATAAAATAAATATATATATATATATGTGTGTGTAAAAGGCACCCACTACACTCTCGGAGTGGTTGGCGTTAGGAAAGGCATCCAGCTGTAGAAACTCTGCTAGATCAAGATTGGAGCCTGGTACAGCCATCTGGTTCGCCAGCCCTCAGTCAAAATCGTCCAACCCATGCTAGCATGGAAAGTGGACGTTAAATGACGATGATGATGATGGTGTAGATAGATAGATAGATAGACAGACACACACACACACACATACATAGGCAGATCGAGGGATAGATAGATAGATAATACACATACATAGACAGGTAGATGAATGGATAGATAGACATTCCACCGGGAACTGGAAGCTGATCTCTCACAAGATTACTCATTTTTGCCAGCTGAGTAGATTGGAGCAATGTGAAATGAAGTATTTTGCTCAAGAACTCAACACACCACTCAGTCCAGGAATCGAAACCACAACCTTACAATCATAAGTCCAACACTTTAACCCTTTCATTACCAACCCGGCTGAAACTGGCTCTGGCTCTGTAGTACAGATGTCTCGTTCCCATAAGTTCTTAATTAAAATCTTCCACCAAACCTTCGTCGCAATTTATGTTCCTAACATTAGCTTAATGATAACTAAGTTATTTTACTAAATTCTTTGTTATATTTAAAATTAATTGAAAGAAACACAACACAGATCATCTCAAAATAAATACAGTAACAAAAGGGTTAAGTCATGTGCCTCAGTGGAGGCGCAATGGCCCAGTGGTTAGGGCAGCGGACTCGCGGTCATAGGATCGCGGTTTCGATTCCCAGACCAGACGTTGTGAGTGTTTATTGAGCGAAAACACCTAAAGCTCCACGAGGCTCCGGCAGGGGATGGTGGTGATCCCTGCTGTACTCTTTCACCACAACTTTCTCTCACTCTTACTTCCTGTTTCTGTTGTACCTGTATTTCAAATGGCCGGCCTTGTCACTCTCTGTGTCACGCTGAATATCCTCGAGAACTACTTTAAGGGTACACGTGTCTGTGGAGTGCTCAGCCACTTACACGTTAATTTCACGAGCAGGCTGTTCCGTTGATTCGGATCAACCGGAACGCTCGTCGTCGTAACCGACGGAGTGCTTCCATCCAAGTCATGTGCCTCCACAATGGGTTGGTAACAGGAAAGGGAATCTGGCCATTGAAACTCTGCCCCAATAAACTCTGTCCCTTTCTATTCTTTGGTTACTCTCTATATTTCCTATCACTTTTCCATGTAAGCATGGAAAAATTTCATGTTAAAACAATGACAAAAATACAGTTCTATATTTAAGAGATGATGAATTATGTAATTATTTACATTATTTACATTTGACAGATATTTGTCCTCATCTTGTTTGTTGTTAACACAATGTTTCGGCTGATATACCCTCCAGCCTTCATCAGGTGTCTTGGAGAAATTTCGAACCTGGGTTCTCATTCCTAAGGTATTTTTCAATGTTAATGTTGTTGTTGTTGTTGTTGTTGTTGCTGTTGCTGCTGCTGCTGCTGCTGTTGCTGTTGTTGTTCAGGTCACTGCCTGGAATCGAACTCAGAATATGGCATAGTGGTTAAGAGCGTGGGCTACTAAACCCAAGATTCCGAGTTAGATTCAAAGCAGTAACCTGAATAAAAATAATAATAACATCAAAATATATCTTAGGAATGAGAACCCAGGTTTGAAATTTCCCCAAGACACCTGATGATACCTGGAAGGTATATCAGCCGAAACATTGTGTTAACAACTAACAAGATGAGGACAAATATCTGTCAAATGTAAATAATGTAAATGACAAAAATGATGATGATATATGTATATATATATATATTCAATCTTTAACTAATCTCAGACTCCAAGAAATGGATGTGAAACAGCGCAATGCAGATCCTCTCTACAAAAAAAATGTTTTACTTCCACAGAAACCTAAAATACTGGATGTGGAACTGGTAAATTGGTTTTCTTTTTTTCTCTTATTTTTTGTTCTTTTTTTTAAAATTTCTGGATGCTACACCATTCTCTACTCTATGGTGTATGGTTGTGTCTGTGTCTATGCATGTGTGGTTGTGTATGTGTGATTTTATTCTTTTATTTGTTTCAGTCATTTGACTGCAGCCATGCTGGAGCACCGCCTTTAGTCGACTAAATATCGGCTCCAGGACTTATTCTTTATAAGCCTAGTACTTACTCTATCAGTCTCTTTTGTCAAACTGGTAAGTTACAGGACATAAACACACCAACATCGTTTGTCAAGCGATGGTGAGGAGGGGGACAAACATGGCGAGCTGGCAGAACCGTTATCACGCCAGGCGAAATGCGTAGCCGTATTTCGTCTGCTGTTAGGTTCTGAGTTCAAATTCCGCCGAGGTTGACTTTGCCTTTCATCCTTTCGGGGTCAATAAATTAAGTACCAGTTATGCACCAGGGTCAATGTAATGGACTTAATCCATTTGTCTGTCCTTGTTTGTCTCTTCTATGTTTAGCCCCTTGTGGGTAATAAAGAAACACACACACACACACATATATATATATGTATGACAGGCTTCTTTACAGTTTCCATGTACCAAATCCACTCACAAGGCTTAGGTCGGCACGTGGCAATAGTAGAAGATACTTGCCCAAGCTGCCACACAGTGGGACTGAACCCAGAACCATGTGGTTGGTTAGTAGGTTACTTACCACACAGCCACTGCCAGTTTTTTTATTTTATTTATTTATTATCTGTACTCTACAGCTCTCTCTCTCTCTCATGCCTTCTTTGTGAGTATGTGCAGTACTGTCTGGAGGTATGGGCACCCTGGACAGTGGCTTAGGGGCCCAATTCTGTTCTCTATATACTCCGGTTTACTATCAATAAATACTTTATGCCACAGGACAATGATCTTCCCAGGAACCTCTAGGGCTACTGAGATGGCTCTGTGTGTTTGTGTATGTGGGTTGCTGTCTCTGTGTGTACATATCTAATTCAAAATGTGTGTGTGTGACATTGTGCATTGTTTATGGTTCTTGTTCCCTGTGTGTATGTGTGTATATATCCATGTATGTATGCATGCATGGTTTTCCACAGCATATGGCTGTAGTAGTGGATGGGTATGTTTGTATGTGTGTGGATTCGAGTTTGTATGTTGTTATACACGTCTCTCAACTGAACCTACAGTAACCCTTGTGGGCTTTATTTTATGCATGTGTGTGTACAATACCCTTCTACTAAGAATTTGATAGTGTCCACATGCACATACAGGCACACACACTCTCATGCTCTGTCACACACAGAGACACACAACTATGCACTCACACACTCAAATACACAAGCACATATACATACACACACACTGACACATATACATACAAGCACACACACACATACACACTCAACCACACAAGCACAGACATACATACAACCACACAAGTGCAAACACACACACACACTCAACCACACAAGCACAAACATATACACACACTCAGCCCCCCTCCACACACATACAATCAGCCACACACACAGACACACATACGTACACACACTCAACCACTCGGTCACACACAAACACACATACACACGCACCTACACACGCACACATGCATACACTCAGCCACACACTCAACTACTCGGGGACACACACACATACACACACTCAGCCAAGCTAGCACACACATACATACTTACAATCACACAAGTGCATACATGCGCATGTACACACACATACATACACTCAACTACACACACAGCTACACACACACACACACACAAACACTACTTGTCCAAGCAGATATTTTGTACTACACACAACCAAAATCAATGATGACAAGATCACCATAGTCTTTTTTTTATTGTTGTTTTTTTTTTGTTTTTTTTTATACTTTAGTTGGCTGATGAAGTCAGACCATTGCCCCCAGACGAACATAGAGTAGTCACTCCTGATGCTTTGCTCCTCATCTCTTTATACAAGTCACGAGAAACTGGCCGAAATGTCAGCAGATCCATATCTCTGGCCGGGGTGAGTATCTTCGACTCTTCTTCTTTATTATTCTGCATTTCAAAATCAAACTAAGGGGTAAAAATCATGACCTTGAGACCTTGAATTTCTTGGTGGGGATGACAAGGAACCAGGGTGACTGGTATATTTATTTCCCAAGAAGATCCCTGACTGACCTTATGAAACTATGTTCTTTGAGTACTGTGTATGCATGTGTGTGCCTAACTGGGTCTTTTACTCAGTTTCCTCCCCGAGATATCCCCACCATACTTCCGTGACCCAACTCTTCGTCAAATGTCACTTCATCCACGTTTTTTCTTTTTGTCCTACTCTTTTATTTGTTTCAGTCATGTGACTGTGGCCATGCTGGAGCACTGCCTTTTAGTTGAGCAAGTCTTATTCTTTGTCAGCCTAGTACTTATTCTATCGGTCTCTTTTGCCGAACCGCTAAGTTACGGTTATCAAGCGATGTTGGGTGGGGGGACAAACCAGACACACAAACAGATACACACACACATACATATATATACATATATACGACAGGCTTCTTATAGTTTCTGTCAACCAAATCCACTCACAAGGCTTTGGTCAGCCTGAAGCTATAGCAGAAGACACTTGCCCAAGGTGCCATGCAGTGGGACTGAACCTGGAGCCATGTGGTTCATAAGCAAGCTACTTACCACACAGCTACTCCTACGCCATTGAATTTTAATTTTTTTTTTGTCCAATTTTAAATAAACTTTTTAGAAAAGAAGGTGAACATCAAAACCAAATTATCCTTGAAAATTTTATTGATAGGATTTGCTGTTGGACAAAAAAAAAAATCATCGGCCAAAAAAGACATCAGACCAAAAGACATGGACAAAATATGTTTGCCAAAGTGGCGTCAGACGCAAAGACGTAGCTCTCATCCTTCATCTCTCAAGCCGCAACTTTTCCATGATCCTAACTAATCTTTCTCATTCCTTTCCTGAGCCTCCAAATTTCCTCACCCATTCACTATGCCTATTGGTTTTTTTTTATCCCTTCTCAAGCCATGCCTGGCTCATAAAGGCCGGTTTCCTAGTTTCCTTGGTGTATAGGTTCCCCACCTGGACGGGATGCCGGTCCGTCGCAGGTGAGCTGCAAGATGCAGGAAGAAAGAGTGAGAGAAAGTTGTGGCGAAAGAGTCAGCAGAAGTTCGCCATTAACTTTTGCCGGAGCCGCGTGGAACTTAGGTGTTTCACTCATAAACACACGCATCACCCGGTCTGAGATTCGAACCCGCGAACCTCGACTGCGAGTAGCTGCTCTAACCACTAGGCCATGTGCCTCCACACTATGCCTATGTCTCTCTCTCTCTCTCTCTTTCTGCTTCTTTATTATGTTGTTCTTCTCTTCTCTATACATACACACACACAAACCCTTGTTTATTATGTCTCCTTTCTACTCCTCTTTCTTCTTTCTCACTCTCTCCATTTCTCCAGATGGGGTTAGAACATGCCTTTGCTGTGTTGGGTCAACAGAAGCTGACAGAACTACGTGACCGTATTTGCTGTGTTAACGACCTTCTCGTTACTGGTGATTACAGTGAAGATCCAGATCTGGATATTAACCTGTGTGCCCGGGTATGTATCTCTCTCTCTCTCTCGGCCATTTGTTGCTAATCCTTTCCTTTTATAGATAAGTACCTATTCTTTTATTATTTTCAGTCATTTGACTGCGGCCATGCTGCAGCACCGGCTTTAGTTGAACAAACCAGCCCCAGGACTTATTCTTTGTAAGCCTAGTACTTATTTTGTCGGTCTCTCTTGCCGAACTGCTAAGTTACGGGTATGTAAACACACTACATCAGTTGTCAAGCGATGTTGGGGGGGGGGGGCCAAACACAGACACACAAACATATACGTATATATATATATATATATATATCATCATCATCATCATCATCATTTCCACGCTGGCATTGGTTGGACGTTTTGACTGAGGACTGGCGATCCAGATGGCTGCACCAGGCTCCAATCTGATCTGGCAGAGTTTCTACAGCTGGATGCCCTTCCTAATGCCAACCACTCCGAGAGTGTAGTGGGTACTTTTATGTGCCATCAGCACGAGGGCCAGTCAGGCGGTACTGGCAACGGCCACGCTCATGCACTATCTCATAGCTTTGAGATTTCGAAGACATGGTTGTTTATGATTTGAATGACATTATCAGATAAGTGTGAGAGGCCTGATCAACTTCAACATAAAACATGTAGAACATTTTGGGCCAGATATGGCAGATTTAGATGCTAAAAGATTAAATATCATTATTATTATTATTGTTATTATTAAGGCGGTGAGCTGGCAGAATCGTTAAAAGGCCAGGCAAAATGTTTTGTGGCATTCTGAGTTCAAATTTCACCCTCTCAGGGTCAATAAATTAAGTACCAGTGAAACACTGGGGTTGTTGTAATTGACTAGTCCCCTCCCACAAGATTTCAGGCCTTGTGCCTTTTGTAGAAAGGATTATTATTATTATTATTATTATTGCCTTTGCACAGCTTCTAATACTGGAGATGTACTACAGTGTCGGCTGTTCACTACCAGTGAACTTAGGTAACAGTTCTTATTTTTCGAGCATCATCCGGAGTATTCGAGCTGTTCCAAGCAGTGCTATTTTCTGCAAGTGCTCCACCTTTATTTGTTCCATGTACATCTCGAGATTTTTGCTCACCGTTCCCAGGGCTCCAACAATTATTAGTACTACTGCTACCTTTTCCATCAACCAAAACTGTTTAACTTCCCTTTAGTATTATTATTATTATTATTGATGATGAAGAAGAAGAAAACGGAATGGTCAGAGTTAGAACATTTGTGATTATAATTCTGCTTGATCAGGGCTGAGCTAGAGTTAAACAACTACCCTATCATAAAGGTCCTTCACCCCAGAGTTTTATTTACCTCCGGCATCCCTAGAATTACAATCTTCATCTCTAGAGACAGGGCGTCACCATTGCTCATCTTCATCTTCTTCTGTTGCAGGATATTTTCAAGGCTGGATATTTCTTCATTGAGGACATCTTTTATGATGACACAAGACATGCTGACAGTCTAAAATATAGCGAGTAAGTATAAGTGTGTGTGTGTGTGTGTGTGCGTAAAATGATATGAGGAAGAATATCCAGCTATCAAAACCATTCCAAAACATACAGTGAAGCCTGGTAGTCTTCTGCCTAGCTAGCACCTGCCAAACCATCCAACCCATGGAAGGCAGACAATGATGACGATTAGGATGATTTGATACTCTCTTTTACTCTTTTACTTGTTTCAGTCATTTGACTGCGGCCATGCTGGAGCACCGCCTTTAGTTGAGCAAATCGACCCCGGGACTTATTCTTTGTAAGCCCAGTACTTATTCTATCAGTCTCTTTTGCCGAACCGCTAAGTGACGGGGACGTAAACACACCAGCATTGGTTGTCAAGCAATGCTAGGGGGACAAACACAGACACACAAACATATACACACACACTTATATATATATACGACAGGCTTCTTTCAGTTTCCGTCTACCAAATCCACTCACAAGGCATTGGTCGGCCTGGGGCTATAGCAGAAGACACTTGCCCAAGATGCCACGCAGTGGGACTGAACCCGGAACCATGTGGTTGGTTAGCAAGCTACTTACTACACAGCCACTCCTGCGCCCATATCTTATCTTTTAATTGTTTCAGTCATTAGACTGTGGCCATGCTAGGGTACCGCCTTGAAGAATTTCACTTGAACAAATTAACCCCAGTACTTTTTGTTTTTTTAATCCTGGTACTTCTTTTATCAGTCATTTTTGCTGAACCACTAAGTTACGGGAGGCATAAACATATCAACACTCGCTGTCAGATACCAAGACACCCACGTACACATCATCATCATTATCGTTTAACATCCGCTTTCCATGCTAGCATGGGTCGGACGATTTGACTGAGGACTGGCGAACCAGATGGCTGCACCAGGCTCCAATCTTGATCTGGCGGAGTGTCTACAGCTGGATGCCCTTCCTAATGCCAACAATTCCAAAATGTAGTGGGTGCTTTTACATGCCACCGGCACGAGGGGCAGTCAGGCGGTACTGGCGACGGCCACACTCAAATGGTGTTTTTTTGTGTGTGTGCAATGAGCTTCTTTCAGTTTCCATCTACCAAATCCACTCACAAGACTTTGGTCAGCTCTAGGTTATAATGGAAGACACTCACCCAAGGTGCCATGCTGCAGGGCTGAATCTGTAACCATGGATTCAGAAGCAAAATCTATATTACAACACTCTGGGTTCTCCGCACCCTCATGTGCATCACAACCATCATTGTTTGTGTGTGCGTGTGTGTATGACAAAGGTAAGAAATCATTCTTCATCATCATCATCGTTTAGCATCTGTTTTTCCATGCTGGCATGGCTTAGGTTCTTTGACCGGAACTGGTAAGCTGGAGAGTTGCACCAGGCCCCAGTCTGTTTTGGTAAAACGATGATGATGATCATCATCATGGACCCTAATAAACATTCAATGTTTCATAAAGTCCCATTATATTCTTAAAATTAAATATTATTAGGAATTTTATAAAAATTGTTAAAATACTTTGTGTATCGGAGAAGTATAACCAATTTATTGAACAGCAAAATCTTATTTGGACCCCCAAGAGCTACATGGACCTTGGTTGAGATAACGATAAATGTCGCCCTTTTCAAGCCTAGCCAGGCTCATGGGCCTGGTTTCCCGGTTTCTGTGGCGTATGTGTTCCCCCCAGCTAGACAGGACGCCAGTCCATTGCAGTGTTACTCAAGAAACAGGAAGAGAGAGTGAGAGAAAGTTGTGGCGAAAGAGTACAACAGGGGTCGCCACCACCCCCTGCCAGAGCCTTGCGGAGCTTTTAGGTGTTTTCGCTCAATAAACACACACATCGCCCAGTCTTGGAATCGAAACTGCAATCCTTTAACCTCGAGTCCGCTGCCCTAACCACTGGGCCATTGCGCCTCCACCCTTGTTTGAGACCCACTGGTTTATATGGTGAAGGCATGTGATGGTTAGGCAGGCAGAGGATGTTTCTTTGTTTGCATTTTTATTAATTTAGTTTGTGTGCATCTATACACACATACATATATATATATATTTTTACAGTGAAGTAATTGCATGGGCAGCCAAATCAGGGACCCATTACAAAAGTCTGCCAATGGAAGACACCAAGTTCAGTGACCTCAGCTTAAGGATTGGTTACCCTTATGTCTACATGCACCAGGGTAACTGTGAACACCTGCTTGTGGTGTCTGATATACGGTGAGTAAAACTATCCTTTGATATAACCATATAATCCCTCTTAATCATTTCAAAACCAACCCCTAATCTAGTCTTGGGTAAGAAACTCAGTTACATCTACTGGTGAACCTCTGACTCAGGCATTCTCTATGATATTGACCTCTTAATTATCACTGCTTCCAGGTCTGTTCTGGCCTGGATTAGAATGCTGCATGACCTATCAAGGGCCTTAGTTTTGTGCCATATAGCAGAAGATAGCCCTGTGGTCAGGGGATACAGAATTTGATGGATCCTGTGGTCACCACTTACATACAAATACTTGAGGTGACATTTACCTACGATGGGTTGAGTCAATGAGTTCAGTGTCCCTCATGAATGCTGACCACATCCGACAATCAGCCTTACTAACATTCCAGCAGGCAAAGTAATGCTTCTGCCTGTGGGCCAAAAATCTAGCTTCCAAAATTTGACAGATGCCCCATTAGGAGAGCAGTTATGTTGGATAGCAATGAAGGCCATAGCTGTGGTTATCATTCATTGTTGAGGTGTAGAGTTCATGTCCAGAGTTTTAGTGGGAATACAAGTTCACATGTGGTTTCCAGATGCATGCATGTATCCACCACTATTCCCTGATATGTTCTGGAGTGGCAGGAGCCTGTCTGGGACCCTAATTTCACGTCTAGGACCCAAAGCCTTGTGAGTGGATTTGGTAAAACTGAAAGAAGCCTGTCGTGTGTGTGTGTGTATATATATATATATATATATATATATATGCATGTATGTATTTGTGTATCTGTTTGTTCCTCTATCATTGCTTGACAACCAATGTTGGTGTGTTTACATCCCCGTAACTTAGTAGTTCAGCAACAGAGCCCGATAGAATAAGCACTAGACATACAAAGTTCTGAGGTCAATTTGTTCGATGAAAGGCGGTGCTCTAGCTTGGCCGCAATCAAATAACTGAAACAAGTAAAAGAATAAAAGAAGATAATATATATGTGGAGACTAAAGTATTGCTCTAAACGCTTACAAGTGATGATAATGTTGGTGTGAAACATGTCTTATGAAGAAAGGCTGAAGACGCTCGACCTTTATTGTCTAGAAAAACGACGACGCCGTGGTGATCTCATTCTTGCTCACAACATCATAAGCGGAAAGTGTAACCTCTCGAAAGAGCTGTTCTTCACTCCTGCTCCAGAGCGTCGGATGCAGGGTCACTTTGAAAAGCTCTATCTGCGACGATTTCATCTCAGTCGAAGGAGAGGGGCTTTCTCCATCCGGGTTGCGGATCCATGGAATAAGCTGCCGGACGAGATAGTGAAGATGCTGACGACCGCTCAGTTCAAAGTCTCTCTTGACCAGAAATGGCCTGAACTCTTTGCATGAACACCCTACTTGTACGTAACTCCATGTCCCCCCTACATGGCCTTGCTTTTTGCGCCAAAAATTAACTTAACTTAACTAGTACTATGTCATTTAAAAAAAAATAATAAGGGAAAAGGGCCAAACTTGTACTCTTGTTATCTTCTTCTTTGCAGCATGCTACATCCACACGACAGCTTCAATATACTCGATTATCCTTACTTAGTGAAACGGCCGAGCAAGAAACGAACTATCTGCAGGATTTGTGCTTTTGATTCCGCAAGGTAATTTTTCTTTATTCTTTTTTTTTCACATGCTGGTGATGCATGAAAAACATCTGAGCGTGGTCGTTGCCAGTGCCGCCGGACTGGCTCCCGTGCAGGTAGTACATAAAAACACCTTTTGAGCATGGTCATTGCCAGAACTGCCTGACTGGCCCTCGTGCCGGTGGCACGTAAAAGCACCCACTACACACTTTGAGTTATTGACGTTAAGAAGGGCATCCAGCTGTAGAAACTTTGCCAGATCAGACTGAGCCTGGTACTGCCTCTGGCTTGCCACTCCTCTGTCAAACCGTCCAACCCATGCCAGCATGGAAAGCGGACGTAAAATGATGATGATGAGGAGGAGGAAAAACATTCTCCATGTCACTTCAACAGTTGAGGATGGTGGTTTTTGAACTGGGCAATGGATCTGGTCTTGCATCCAAGTAGGCCACATTGTTGGTTTGAACTCAGAATGCAAAAATCCAGAACAGGAAAAGCATCTGGCCATCAAAAATATGCCTCAACAAATGAGTTATACATGCAACTCATTTTTACTAGGTGACTTGACTGGATCAATGTGGAATAAAGTGTCTTGCTCAAGGACACAGTGTGCCACCAGGAATTGAACTCCTGACCTTATGATTGTGAAACCACCCACTTCCACACAAACTGCATGATTAATTCAGAGCAATGTGAATAAACATTATATTTGACGGAGAAATCTGAAAAGAAAAAGGTTAAACAATGACGGTATTAACAGTCATTGGACACACATACAACATATTAACATTGCATATGGATTTACATTTTGTATCCTTTATAATGTCTTTCCAGATGGATGACGGAGGGAAGTTTTAATTCTTTAGAAGATCCATCATTTTACTGTCAAGTGTGTTTTCGATCAATACATTACGATCAAAATGGCAAGAAAATTGGAAACTTTAAAGCCTACAAATATTTTGATTCTCATACGGTTTTATAAATAAAAATATTTCTTTTTATTGATCTTTTATTTTCTAAAAAATGGTTGTTTGTTTTTTTATTGGAAAGCGGACGCTAAATGATGATGATGATGATATATATGGAGGCGCAATGGCCCAGTGGTTAGGGCAGCGGACTCACAGTTGTAGGATCGTGGTTTTGATTCCCAGATTGGGCATTGTGAGTGTTTATAGAGCAAAAACACCTAAAGCTCCATGAGGCTCCGGCAAGGGGTGGTGGTGATCCCTGCTGTACTCTTTCGCCACAACTTTCTTCTGTTGGCCTGCTCATTTGAAGGCTAAAAAACAATGCAAGGCGCATTGTGACCAGCAATGTGTAGCAACATCTGATAGCCTGGTCAGTCACAGTGACCATGGTGGTATATATATATGGTTTTTTTTTTTTTTTCGATTTTGTGCATCATTGAAATAAATATGTCCAGATTATGAAATTGGACAATTCCATGCTGGAAACACATGAGCAGACGGCAATAATGCATGTTAGAATATGTAACATGATTCTTCAGATAAGTAAAGATATGTAACCTATGTAGCAGATATATAAACAGGCCTAATTTAACTGTTTCTCTGTAGATTGCAAAAACGATGAAGCACCTCAATCGAATTTCGAATCTTATTGAACTCTCATCAGAGACGTCTACATCGATTTGACCAATTCCAGAGAAACAAGCAACCAATCCGTTTATGAAAATAGAAATAATACATTTCTAAATCTCTCGGATTTATGCAGCATGATAAAGTGATTGTATGTTGTCAACTTAATGACACTCATTCTGTCAACAAACACTAATTAATTCATAAAGCACTACACAGCAATTTTGTAATGATTAGAGATGTATGGTATGTCAAGCCAAGTGAAGTTGTAGTTGTGGCTAATGCCAGTGTCGCATAACTGGCACCTGTGCCAGTGGGGTGTAAAAAGCACCATATGAGCGTTGGGCCTCTTGGAGGCAGTGACAGGTGACCAAGACCTTTGGCGATATACTGTGCTCGTGTTGACCTGTCAAGCCAAGTGAGATCATAGTCATGGCCAATGCTGGTGTTTATGTAACTGGCATGTGAAAAGCACCCACTACACTCTTGGAGTGGTTGGTCTTAGGAAGGGCATCCAGCCACGGAAATCATACCAAATCAGATTGGAACCTGGTGCAGCTTACCAGTTTCCAGTCAAACCATGCCAACATGGAAAATAGTTATTAAATGATGATGATGTATAGTATACCTTTTTCTGATAGACATGATTTTAGCCTTGTTCTGAAAAATGAATGTGCACCACAGCTTTTATCTCCGTGTAGTAGAAAAAAAAAAAAATTATTCTGATCAATTCTTATTTTTGTCAAACCTTCTTCAGATACAGAAGACCCGTCTTCTTTCCAGTTTTGCTGAGTCTGTTTGTTGCATTTGTCTTTACATCCGTTTCGAAATTTCCAGATGTGGCTGTGAGGTTAAGAGGCTTGCTTCCCAGCCATGTGGTCTTGGTTTTGGTCCCACTGCAGGGTTCCACGAGAAAGTGTCTCCTAGGAAAACCTCAGACAGATCAAAGCTTTGTGAGTGAATTTAGCAGATGGAAACTGAAAGAACCCCATCATATATGTGTGTGTGTACTTTTGTCTAGGCAACATATGATGGGTTTTAACCCTTTAGTGTTCACATTATTCTGCCAAAATTAATCCTTTTTCATCCACATTGTTTTGAACTAATCATGCATTATCTTGTAGCTATGAGATTTTGATGAGGTAGCTGTTAATTTTTAAAACGATATTGTAGGGTTGGTGTGAGAGACCAGATCTGGCCAGTTTGAACATAAAACAGGCAGAATACTTTTGGCCGGATATGGCTGGTTTAAATGCTAAAGGGTTAAACATCATCATTCAAATGATATTACTCGTTTCTAGCCTTCCATGGAAAGCATATCTAGCTACGGAGTAATATTACCTCATCTTGAAAACTTATAAGAGTTGACAACAGGAAGAACATCCAGCAAATGATTTATCAACAGGAGAAATGGCAGCATCATCAATGTTGTAGCTCAGCAAGTTATGAAGATGCACAATTATAAACAGATGCATATACATATGAATACTGTGACAATTCACTACAGCTGTTTCCAATATATTTTTGATTTACACCATTAGAAAAATCCTGATGCAAACGTTTTTTCCATTAATCAGTTAAAAATGTGTTGGAAACAGCTGTAGTGAATTGTACAGTATCCATCTCTTGTTATTTCTTATTCACCTCTCTCGGAACCTGCTCCTTGCATAGATCTGAAGTATATTATGGACAATGCATTTCTTGATCAGCATCAGGGTTATTGATACACCCAGTCAGATACAGTTAATCATATACATAACCTGAATGTCTTTTTGCTTGCACTTCAGTCCCCACATATCTATTCCTATTGGTTTTGTGTACAGATTTTACCTTTTCAACCCAAACTGGTGTCTTACTATTTAAGTGCTTGGTTCATTCGACTCCTGATCTATTATATATATATATATATTCTTTTGTTTCAGTCATTTGACTGTGTTCATGCTGAAGCACCGCCTTTAGTCGAACAAATTGACCCCAGGACTTGCCATGTGATTGGTAAGCCAGCCACTCCTGTGCCTATATACTTATAAAGGTGTTGTATTCCGTTACTCCCATTTTCCATCTTGTCAGTTCTCCATGGTTTTCTTTCCATTGCTCTATTCTACCATCATTCACCCTTAGTCTTTGACTTCCCCATTGATTACCAGCTACACCCCTCCTCTCACCATCCTACTATGGTGTCACCCCGTCACATATCTCTGTACTAGATATATTGGATCATCCCATAAATAATGCGTATTTTACACATCTTTTATCTTTTGAAATTAAGATAATGTTCTTTTTTAATCTAAAATATACTCTCCATTTTCTACAATGCTCTTCCATCTGTCTAGTCGACTTGCAAGACCCCACTTCCAAAATTCACTTGTCCGTCACTAAAAATACTCCTCCAGTACTATTCTGACCTCGTCTACAGAATTCATAATTTTTCTGTCCAAATGATTTTGAAGACTGCGGAATAAATGATAATCAGATAGGACAATGTCCAGTGAATATAGTGGGTGAGGCATCATTTACCATTCAAACTGCTCCAGCTTTTGGAATGTCATCTTTGCTGTATGTTACTGAGCATTGTCCTGATGGAAGAACACCTTTCGTCTTGAAACCAAAGATGGTCATTTTCCTTCTAGCACTGACTTGAATGAGTGTTTGCATAACCAAATCCAAGCTTCTCTGCTAGCTCTTCAACAGTCACGATGGGATTTTGTCCCACTAGGGTTTGCAGGGTGTCCTCTTCGAGCTCTCCAGATCTTCCAGGACAAGGCTCGGAATTTCTGGAACCACTGTTGACACTGACTTACACTTATAATCCAATCCCCATATGCTGCATTAATATTCCTCGTACTTATTTCTTTATTGCCCACAAGGGGCTAAACATAGGGGGGACAAACAAAGGGATTAAGTCGACTACATCAACCCCAGTGCGTAACTAGTTCTTAATTTATCGACCCCGAAAGGATGAAAGGTAAAGTTGACCTCAGTGGAATTTGAACTCAGAACCTAACAGTAGATGAAATACCGCAAAGCATTTCTGCCAGCTTTGTTTCTGTTGCGTTGTTGCCTTTATTGAACTCATAAAGCAAAATATGCCAAATATGCTCCTTTGTCACGTCCATTATAACCGTCAAAATCGAACTGCACTCTTCAAAACTTGCACTAAGAATAAGTACAAGGTAAAATTACTATCAGCTTTTATAGCAAGTTGATGCAGTTAGTTTATCCTATCTTCCTCTGATTTTTAGTTCATGCAATTGAAAAAGCCGGATTAATTATGACCCAATATATATATATATATAGATATATATATACACACAAACGAATCACTGCGCATTAGGGTGTGTGTTGTTTATGCTTGCACAAGTGAATGTTTGTTTCCAACATTTTCTCCCTTATTTTACAAAACACCAAAATCAGCTCAGTATATAATTTGAAGAGAGTTGGGTAGGAAAATGACATATCATCTCATACACACACACACACACAGAAATGTCTTACAGTCAACAATCTGTGTTAAAAAACACAAGAGACACAAACACAGGATTTTGTGATCCTTGTGCACAAACTAATTAACTTTATTCACAAGCATTCAAAATTTAAAGAATTTTGCACACAGAAAATAACATTATCATCATCATCATCATCATCATCATCATTACTATAGTGTTGTTGAAGCTGTTTTTGTTGAAAAGATGCAACAATATTCGTAAATGTAGAATGTAGACCTTTTCTTTTACACATACATACACGCACACACACGCAGCTATCTTCCACCAAAAATTTCCAAAAGCCCATCTCCACAAGAAAAAAAAAATCTTTCTTGGAGTTCCATAACCAAAAATCTTTATAATTATTTACAAGTTGGTTTGAAGTAACAAATCAAGACGGAATGGCCATTTAGGATTTCTGTTCTGTGTAGAGGGCTTTCTTTTTGTGTGTGTGTGTGTGTGTGTGCATATGTGTTCTTCATGTCACAAGTGTTTCCTTCTAATTTAAATATTTATTTTAAATATATATAGTTGTTTCAGTTTGTTTTTTTTTGTTTCTCCTTTTCATTGTTTTTCAGTTTTTTTTTTTTTTAATTTTATTTTTTAAAGACCCTTCACCCAGTGGTTGATTTTGGTTCCTCAACCATCTCTACATCAGTAGAATTACAATTCTGGGGAGAAACGGAATGATCTGTGGCAGGCAGGATATTTGTTGATGTCTGTGGGTTTACCGACTTTTTGAAATCAGGAGTCGTTTCATCCTTCATGGGTTCCTTCACTGCATCTAAATTTACACATCCCGGTTTGCCCTCAATACTTTCAGAAGTGCTGCTTGGCTTTACATCATTGCAATCTCCATTGACATTTGGTTTCGTTACACTGCTGTCACAGCTGCTTTTACTCGCACAATTGATGCTTGGTTTCATATCATCAACATTGCTACCTTCGCCTCTTGCCTCTTTCATTTCAACAGTCTTACTTTCACCACTAGTCTTCAGTTCCACACTCTTACCATCAGTATTTGTCTTGGATTCACTGCTGTTATACTTATCAGTGTCGTCTATAACGATGACACTGTCACACATCGAGCTACTGTCTGCGTTCTTCAAAGACACAGATTTATCCCTACTCTGCTGATCTGCCTTCACTGTACTCAGCAAAGCCGTTTTTTCTGAACTCTGTGGAGCTGCCTTTGTGAAATTCAAGATAGACATCTGGTCACGAGGTAAAGGCTTCTTAGCAGGCGATTTAGCATTATCTTTGATATCATTTGTTACAACAATATCACCATTGTTGCTGTTGTTGTTGTTGCTGCTGCTGCTACTACTGCTGCAGCTGACACTGTCGGCTACAGCTGCAACAGTTCGGACGGAGCTCAATTTATCGGACGTCTGGGCAAAGCTGAGTATGGACATCTGGTCACTAGGTGCAGGACGAGCAGGAGTTTTGTCATTACTTCCGCCTTTACCATTCGGTGTTTTTGCTTCAAGCGTCGTTGGTAATGACTGTTGGGAATTCTTCGTAGACTGCAAAGCGGCAGCTGCTGCCATCTGTTCTTCTTGAGCTTTTATCTCAGACGTTTTGTCCTTCAATGGTAAATCTTCAAGGCCATATTGTTTCCTAATATCATTGTGAACATACCAGCAGATCTTGGAGTAATCAACCCTCTTTTCTCTCACCGCTATCGCTAATATCTTCTTTTCTAGCTGGCGTTTAGAGATGATGGAGTTTTCTTCTGGAGCATCGGTTTCAGTCACAGACGTGTTGGGAGTGCTGTTCTGTTTACAGGCATCGCTTTTTTCGCCTGGAGTGCCTGGTGTGATGTCGCTGCTTGGTTCCGTCTTTGACTCCTCTTGGGCCATTTTGGCAACCATATTAGCATGTTGCATATTCCAGTAAGATTGGAATTCAACGACGAGCTTCTTGATGCCGGTACGACTTCCGTGGACAAACTTGATCAAATCTGGAAGAGCTGCAACATAAACAAGAACATCAATTAGCAATATCATCACCACCACTTGTCTCATCATCATCATCATTCATACCATCACAATCATCACTGCAACTACTATCAGTTTCCACCATCTTTACAACACTATCAACTACGCAAATATTATTATTTCTATGACCATCTTTCACCTCAACCATCACCACAATTGTTGTCGTTGACACTGCCACCACCATATACCCATTTCTTTACTACCCACAAGGGGCTAAACACAGAAGGGACAAACAAGGACAGACAAACGGATTAAGTCGATTATATCGACCCCAGTGCGTAACTGGTACTTTATTTATTGACCCCGAAAGGATGAAAGGCAAAGTCAACCTCGGCGGAATTTGAACACAGAATGTAAAGACAGACGAAATACCACAAAGCATTTCGCCCGGTGTGCTAACGTTCTGCCAGCTCGCCGCCTTATACCATACCCTATACACAACAATCAGGAGATTTTCTGATGGTATCTGGGAATGAGAAGGGTCAAGGGAATCCATGTTCCAACTAAATAAGAGAGAAGACAGAAGTAGAACCGATACAGAGAAAGCATCCCTCTCTGGATTTTTTTAAGATTTACAATCTATACAGTGACCTCAACAGTGCTGATGGCACACACTGTAAAGTGGTTGGCATTTAGGAGGGTTTAGGGCTGCAGAAACCACGAACACTGGAACACAATGTAGTCGTAGGATCCATCAGTTCCAAATCAAACTGTCCAATCCATCCATGCCAACACATATGTTAAACGATGATAAAGACATTTCTATATACATACCTTCTTCTGGAACAATACGTTTCTTCAGGTTATTCCCAGACTTGTTCTCCGTAGGTTCCACATCTTTCGGGGCTCTATTATGGGATGTAGTAATTGGCATTTCTCCATTTATGATGGTCACCTAACAAAAAAGGAACAATAACAACTCATAAGTTATATTCTCTAATAATTGGTCCCAGCCATTGGTTTGCGGTAATGTTAGGTCACTAGTGCCCTCAAGGGATTTGATTGATTATATTGACCCTAGCCACCACTTTAGTATTTAATTCATCAATCTTTATTCAATGCCAAAAATCAGCTTTCTAGCATAAAATGATCTTAAAAAGGTACCTTCCATTTGCATGCACACACACATAAACATACATGCAAATATATGTCAATAAAAATGTATATATATTCTTTTACTTGTCGAGCAAATCGACCCCTAGACTTATTCTTTGTAAGCTTAGTACTTATTCTATCGGTGTTTTTGTTGAACCGCTAAGTTATGGGGACATAAACACACCACCATCAGTTGGCAAGCGATGTTGGGCGGACAAACACAGACACATAAACATATACTGACACACACACATGAAGGGCTTCTTTCAGTTTCCGTCTACCAAATCCACTCACAAGGCTTTGGTCGGCCCGAGGCTATAGTAGAAGACACTTGCCCAAGGTGCCACACAGTGGGAATGAACCTGGAACCATGTGATTGGTAAGCAAGCTACTTACCACACAGCCACTCCTGCACCTATATGTATATATTTTCTTTTACTCATTAATTTGTTTCAGCCATTTGATTGTCGCAATGCCAGAGCACTGCCTTTAGTCAAACAAATCAACCCCAGGACTTATTCTTTGTAAGCTTAGTACATATTCTATCGGTCTATTTTGCCGAACTGCTAAGTTATGGGGACACAGACACACCAGCATCGGTTGTCACGCAATGTTGGGGGAACAAACACACACACATACATACATTGGGATTATTTCAGTTTCTGCCCACCAAATTCACTCGCAAAGCTTTGGTCGGCCCGAGGCTTTAGTAGAAGACACTTGCCCAAATTGCCATGCAGTGGGACTGAACCCAGAACCATGTGGTTAGTAAGCAAGATACTTACCACACAGCTACATCCTGTGCTTGTATTTTATCTTTTACTTATTTCAGTAACTTGACTGCAGCCATACTGGAGCACCACCTTGAAGAGTTTTAGTCAAACAAATCGACACTGGGACTCATTTTTAATCCTAGAGCTTATTCTATCAGTCACTTTTGCCAAACCACTAAGTTGCAGGCCACAAACGCAAAGACACTCACAGCTATATATATACATACACACACACAACAGGCTTCTTTCAGTTTCTGCCTACCTAATCTACTCACAAGGAAGGCTTTGGTCAGCCTGAGGTTATACTAGAAGACACTTGCCAAAGGTATCACACAAGTGGGCAAGTATCTTCTACTATAGCGTCAGGTCGACCAAAGCCACGTGAGTAGATTTGGTAGATGGAAACTGAAAGAAGCCCGTCATATATAAATATATATCATACATACCCTCTCTCTCTTTCGGAGAGGCACTGAGCACCTACACGCACATATACACACACGGCAGTAACTTCCGTCTACCGAATTCAATCACAAAGCTTCGGTCGGCTCGGGGCTATAGTAGAAGACACCTGCCCAAAGTGCCACGCAGTGGGACTGAACCCGAAACCATGTAGCCAGGAAGCAAGCTCCCTAACCACACAGCCATGTACATATATGTCTATGTGTCTTTGTGCCTTAGCATGGTCGCAGTCTAATTATTGAAGCAAGAGTAAATGGTAAAAAATGTAACCTACATACAACCAAAACCATTTTTATTTTGCATACACACACACAAATATACATGTGTATACATATATATATATACTAGCAGTATTGCCCGGCGTTGCTCGGGTTTGTAAGGGAAATAACTATATAAGCATTTTTAGAGAGTTACTTTCCTTATATAATAGCAAAAAAATGCAATAAAAATGGGAAGAAATGATGGTAAATTTTTTTTTAAATTGTAGACTCATCATAGACGCGCGCTAATACCCAGAATCACGACTATAAGATACCCGCTTTTGGTTACACTGCACCGCAAAATGTGGTAGTTAGGAATCTAAATCGTAGGAGACAGACACACAACTTCACTTTTATATATAAAGATACACACACACACATACTTGTATATATAAGTGTTTTAGGCTTATTTTATGGCTAAGTAGATGGTCAAATCTTTTACATTTCAAGCATACACTCTTCTACAGAAAGAAAATACAAGGAGGGAACGAAACTGAGAAGAGAACAAACATGTCTAAATTACGCATGTGTGCTCATGTATAAGTGTGTATGTATGTATATACACAGAGACAAATGCACATTTATATTATACAAACACAACACGTACACATGTGCAGTATAGAAACAAACTAACAAAATAATTTTGAAAAAAAAAGAAAGAAAGAAAGAAAAAAAAAACGTCTAAGATACAGACCCTGTATTCATTGAATATATTAACATCACTTTTCCCAGATCCATCCCATATACAGCCAATGTATTCTGGTTTGTGAGGCAGACCTTGCTGATTTCTCTGTCTCTCCCATATTTCAGCCTTGGCAGCTCGGCGGGCCTTCAATATTTCAGGAGTCACCTGCTGTTTGAATTAGGAAATGAAATAAAAGGGTGTTAAAAAAAACACAAAAGCTTATTACTAAATACCTGGAAGATACAGAACAAGTGAAGTTTACAAATGAAAATGTTGAATATGCAGAGAGCTGTTCTACCATTAATTATATCATCATCATCATCATCATATTTTTAATTCTTTTACTTGTTTCAGTCATTTGACTGCAGCCATGCTGGAGCACCGCCTTTAGTCGAACAAATCAGCCCCAGAACTTATTCTTTGCAAGCCTAGTACTTATTCTATCAGTTTCTTTTGCCGAACTGTAAACACACCAGCATCAATTGTCAGGCGACAGTAGGAGGACAAACACAGACACACAAATATATATATATTGGCGTTAGGAAGGGCATCCAGCTGTAGAAACATTGCCAGATAAGACTGGAGCCTGGTGCAGCCTTCTGGCTTCCCAGATCCCCGGTCGAACCGTCCAACCCATGCTAGCATGGAGAACGGACGTTAAACGATGATGATGATATATATATATATATATATATATATATATACATATATGCATACACACATACATGATAGGCTTCTTTCATTATTTACATTATTTATATTTGACGGATATTTGTCCTCATCTTGTTTGTTGTTAACACAACGTATCGGCTGATATACCCTTCAGCCTTCATCAGGTGTCATAAGGTATTTTTCGATATTATTATTATTATTCAGGTCACTGCCTGGAATCAAACTCAGAATCTTGGGGTTAGTAGCCCGCGCTCTTAACCACTATGCCATATGCCCATGGGCTTCTTTCAGTTTCCGCCCACCAAATCCACCTACATGGCTTTGGTCAGCCTGAGGCTATAGTAGAAGACAAGGAAGCACAAACACGCATATATCCATACACACACACACACACACATGATGTGCTCCTTTCAGTTTCCGTGTACCAAATCCATTCACAAGGATTTGTTCGGCTTAGGGTTGTAGGACAAGATACTTGCCCAAGGTGTCACGCAATAGAACTGAACACAAGATCACACACACAAATATATATAATGATATGTAAACTGTAAGTTCCAAGGATCAAGGTATAGGAAGTTAGTAAGCTTGGAGCAGTCTGTTGAAGCTATAAAAAACAACTTCCAGGAACAACAATGGTTTATTGATGTAGAAAGTTGCAGGCTTTTCCCATATTGAAGTTTGATAAACTGAAAAAACTAGGAAACATGTAGCCATTTCCTCAATTTGGATTTTTAAAAATATATATGTGTGTGTGTGTGTATTTGTGTATCTGTACTTGTATATATATATGTGTGTGCATGCACATGCTTGTGTACTCGTCTCAACATCACTTGATGGCTGTAAATGAGCATCACCATCATACAAGCAGTGTCGTTTATTTCCAGTCTTCCATGAAGAACATGTCTAGTTGTGAGTAAATAGTACCCTGCTTGAAAACAGGTGAGGGCTGGCAATTCAAAGGGTCTCCAGCTGTAGAAACCCTACCTGAATTAATTCCATCTGACCCGTACAAGAGAATGTTAAACAACAACAATAATAATAATACACACACACACATGAACAAAGACGGAATGGTAAGCAGAGGGAAATGGGTTTGTGAACGTTTGTTTTTCTGTTAGGGGCTTCAAGACATATATAGACACCAACATAAAATGTACCTCATCATCTTCAACACAGCCTTCCCCTTCAGACAAATAGCCATGCGGTACCATCCAGCCATCCTCTTCATCTTCATCATCTTCTTTGTCGTCTTTCTCTTCCTCTTCCTAAAGCGGAAAATATCAGAAATTGAAGCAATGAAATACGCCGAAATACTTTTACAAGAATTACAAAGAAATTTTTTTTAACAATAAAATAAAGCTGTTCTGAAGTCAAAATTCTAAAACCTATTTCTTTATTACCCACAAGGGACTAAACACAGAGGGGACAAACAAGGTCAGACATAGGTATTAAGTCGATTACATCAACCCCCAGTGCGTAACTGGTACTTAATTTATCAACCCCGAAAGGATGAAAGGCAAAGTCGACCTCGGCGGGATTTGAACTCACAATGTAACACAGACGAAATACCGCTAAGCATTTTGCCCGGCGTGCTAACGTTTCTGCCAGCTCGCCGCCTTATTCTAAAATTCTAAAACCATTTAGTCGTACCTGTAATTCCACAGGCCAGACTCGTCATATTCTGCATCGTACTAAGAGCCCCTGAGAACTATATTAAATGTAGACTACTGCTACTAAATAATTTTATAAAGGGATTAAAATCTAACAAGTCTATTAACCCTTTCGTTACCGTATTTATTTTTGAGATGCTCTGTGTTTCTTTCAATTACTTTAACTATAACAAAGAATTTAGTAAAATAACTTAGCCAGCATTCAGCTAATGTCAGGAACATAAATTGTGACTAAGGTTTCGTGGAAGATTTTAATTCAAAACTTATGAAAACAAGACATTCATACTCAGAGCCAGAGCCGGTTTTGGCCGGGTTAGTAACAAAAGGGTTAAAAATGAAACAGGTAAAAAAAAAAATCAACTTACCTCAGATGAAGATAAACTCTCCCCTGGTTCTTCTTCTTCCCATTCATCATCACTATCAACTTCGTAATCAAAAAGTGCCTGAAATGGAAATATATAAACACTGAAGCCATCTTTCCACACAACATCAAACAGGACACATGCGCATGTGGGTGTGTGCATGTGTGTGGGTGTCTTTTATTTCCAAAGGGTTTCGGTTGAACAAATCGACCCCATTATTTTTTGGGTTTGGTATTTATTTCATAGGTCACTTGCTGAATCGCTGAGACACACAAACATAAAAACAAAAATGGACTGTCAAGCAACAGTGGGAGATTAACAGACAGACACACACACATATATATGGAGAGAGAGAATGATGCAAAAAAACAAAAAAAATACACTTGGTCTTCATATATAAAATACACATACTCTTTACTCTCTTTTACTTGTTTCAGTCATTTGACTGCGGCCATGCTGGAGCACTGCCTTTAGTCGAGCAAATCGAGCCCGGTACTTATTCTTTGTAAGCCCTGTACTTAATCTATCGGTCTCTTTTGCCGAACAGCTAAGTGACGGGGACATAAACACACCAGCATCGGTTGTCAAGCAATGCTAGGGACACAAACACTGACACACAAACACATATATATATATACGACAGGCTTCTTTCAGTTTCCGTCTACCAAATCCACTCACAAGGCATTGGTCGGCCCAGGGCTATAGCAGAAGACACTTGCCCAAGATGCCACGAAGTGGGACTGAACCCGGAACCATGTGGTTGGTTAGCAAGCTACTTACCACACAGTCACTCCTGCGCCTATGTATATACATGTGAATTCCCATATACCTCATTGAGGTTAGTGCTTTATATGGTTGTTTGAGTTAAATTTTGACTCATTTCTAGCAATTGCCGGTGCCACTTTATTAATTTTACCGTTTTGGTTTTAACTGCAAACAGGCGCGCGCATGTGTGTGTGTACACGTGTAAAAGCCAAATTTTTTAGACCATTTTTAAAGTCAAATTTATGGGGTCAACTATTACATGGATACTACTTTTGAGGGGCTGAAATTCAAGCTAGAATCCAAAGTACCATATCAATCAACAACAACAGGCCCAACTGATCTCTAAGCGAATGAAAACAAAAACACAACAAATTACAGTATTATTAGCAAAACACACATCCTAGTAAGATATAAAGGTCTAGCGATTAATTGAATGTTTTTAGGCTTACCAAAGTCATGCCTTTGTTCGAATTCAGATAATGGCATTTGTCAGTGTTCGCCAAAAGGGCCATCTGTGAAACACGTTTCTCACCATGTAAACAATGAGAGTATGACTGATATGCTTATTGTGCTTGCGGAATATCCTGTGTGTACATTTTAGAAATGGTGATGCAACACCCATCAACAGATGTGTGGTGCCCGCTATTAAATGGTGTTTTACTATAAGCAGCAAACATTCCACCTGCAGAGCAGGCTACAGGAAGGTAACCACACAATTTTATATGGTACCTTGACCCACAAATGTCCAGTTGTTCGTGAAATACTAGGGTCGACTTTTACATGAGATCGACTACTACTTGAGTATACATGGTATACTCTTTACTCTCTTTTACTTGTTTCAGTCATTTGACTGCGGCCATGTTGGAGCACCGCCTTTAGTCGACCAAATCAACCCCAGGACATATTCTTTGTAAGCCCAGTACTTATTCTATCGGTCTCTTTTGCCGAACGGGGACGTAAACACACCAGCATCAGTTGTCAAGCAATGCTAGGGGGACAAACACACATACAAATATATATATATATATATATTGAAAAAATGTGACCTCGTGTGTACCGTTGGCGATTTTTTTTCCTCTGTCTTCCCTTCTCCTATGTTTCCGACAAAGAGCTACGCTCGAAACGTTAAACCCTCCTTCTTCCCTTCTTTCCTGAGCATCCAATAATACTATATTTGTTCTAAGTCCTAGCGTTGTTGTGTTTTTTGTGTTTTCTTGTTTGGATTAACTATATATATATATATATATACATATATACGACAGGCTTCTTTTCAGTTTCCGTCTACCAAATCCACTCACAAGGCATTGGTCGGCCCAGGGCTATAGCAGAAGACACTTGCCCAAAATGCCACGCAGTGGGACTGAACCCGGAACCATGTGGTTGGTTAGCAAGCTACTTACCACACAGCCACTCCTGCGCCTGTATATATATATATATATATAATTATTATTTGAGGGAATAAAATCCAAACTTACAAGGAAAAAGAATTCAATTTAGAAATACTAAATCAAATTCCACACAATATAATATATATATAAAATATTAGAAAAAAAACACCTTTTAACTACTTTTTAATTGTTATTTTAATTTTAACTTTTCTATTATAAGTAATTTTCTAGATGGTGTAATTTAATTATTCATTTTGAATTGATAAAAGGTGTTTTTTTCCTAATATTTTATATATATATATATACATACATACACACACACACACACACACACACACAACAGACTTCTTGCAGTTTCTGCTTAGCAAATCTACTCAAAAGAACTTGTGTGGCCTGGGGTTATAGTAGATAACATTTGTCCAGGGTGCCACACTGTGAATGAACCCGAAACTATGAGGTTGAGAGGCAAACTCCTTACCACACAACAAACCTGTCATACACAACCATGAAACTTTAGGCCACATGGATTATATATACATATATAAAATATCTTTAACTCTTTTACTTATTTCAGTCATTTGACAGCAGCCATGCTGGAGCACCACCTTTAGTCGAACCCAGGATTATTCTTTGTAAGCTTAGTACTTATTATATCAGTCTCTTTTGTGGAACCACTAAGTTATGGGGATGTAAACACACCACCATCGGTTGACAAGCGATGTTGGGGGAAGGGAGACAAACACAGACACAAATATACATATATATGTATACATATATACGACAGGCTTCTTTTCAGTTTCCGTCTACCAAATTCACTCACAAGGCTTTGGTCAGCCCAAGGCTATAGTAGAAGACATTTGCCCTAGGTGCCACGCAGTAGGACTGAACCCGGAACCATGTGGTTGGTAAGCAAGCTAGTTACCACACAGCCACTCCTGCGCCAAAAGTATATATATATATATATATATATATATATTTGTGTGCATGTGTGTAGGTGTATATGATGGAAGAGAGTTGGATCAGATTTATTCCTGAGCAGATCCAAAGCATTATCAGTCTAAGTGAAATAATCATTATATATATAGTCCATATTTAGCCAGCCAACTGAGCTTGGTAAATAACTATAGATCAAATTATTATTTTCTGAAGATCTGGTATTTCAATGTGATGGTGCAATTGTCTACGTAACGACTACCACACAACATACCAGCATTTGCTAATGAAACACATGTAAAGATTATTTAATTAATTACATTATAATAATATAAGAAAAAAACTCATGCTTTATTCTGCTCATTCATACATACATACACACACACACACATACATACAAATATCCAACTGGCTTACACAAGGCATTGATCAGCCCAGGGATATAGAAGACACTTGTCTAAGGATCCATGCAGTAGGACTGAACTCAAACCCACATGGCTGCAAAATGAGCTTCTTAACCACACAGCCAAGCCTGCACTTTGGCAATTCTGTAACACAACAGAAATGAATGAAGAAAAGGGATCAGAGTTCTCCCTTACATCGGAGAGTTCCAGTGTTAGCCAAGAATGAGATGATTGAACAGATCTGTTTGGACATTTTACATGTTTTTGCACACGAGGCAAATATATACTCTTTTACCTGTTTCAGTCATTTGACTGCGGCCATGCTGGAGCACCGCCTTTAGTCGAGCAAATCGACCCCGGGACTTATTCTGTGTAAGCCTAGTACTTATTCTATCGGTGTCTTTTGCCGAACCGCTAAGTGACGGAGACATAAACACACCAGCATCGGTTGTCAAGCAATGCTAGGGGGACAAACACATACATATATATATATACATATATACGACAGGCTTCTTTCAGTTTCTGTCAACCAAATCCACTCACAAGGCATTGGTCGGCCCGAGGCTATAGCAGAAGACACTTGCCCAAGGTGCCCCGCAGTGGGACTGAACCCGGAACCATGTGGTTGGTAAGCAAGCTACTTACCACAAAGCCACTCCTGCGCCTATGTACACATATACACAGAGTCAGTGACTCAGAGAGAGAAAGAGAAGATAAGAAACACAAACATAGATGATGAGGATGATAGAGACTAACATAACTAGATGCTCAGAGAAATAAGAGAAAGAGAGAGAGATATATTACACATACATGCAAACATAACTAGATGCTTGCAGAGAGAGAGAGAGGACATTACGCATACAGACAAAGCATAACAGAAACATTAAAACATCCAATGGCAAGTAAGTCAGCATTGAATCAGCAATGCCAAAACATCCCCTATGCAGATTAATACAATTCTCACAACATCATGTTCTTCAGGACTGGCGAACTGATACAAAGCAACACAGTGTTATGTCACGGAGGAGATCAGAGAGAAATAAAACATGGGAACATGGGGGACAAAACCAATCACACACACAAAAAAAAACACAGCAGCATACCGTATCTTTCTTCCATGGATTTTTGGCTAACAAGACATTGCTGGATTTCCTCCAGGTGCCATAATAAGGAGGACGGTAGTTGGTGTGAAACTGCAACAGTTTGACATGATAAGTCACCTTCTTCACAACGTCGTCTTCGTGTGAAATATCATCAACCTGGTCGCCTTCCCTGAAGCAGCAACAGAATGGAAAAAAAAACACAATTGCATTAGAAGATACATCATCATCCTCATCCTCATCATATAACATCTGTTTTTCATGCTGGCATGGGTCGGACAGATTGACAGAAACTGGCAAGCTGGAGAGCTGCACAAGGCTCCATTTGTCTGCTTTAGCAGAGTTTCTACGGCTGGATGCCTTTCCTTTCCTAATGCCAACCAGAGTTTACCGGGTGCTTTTTATGTGGCACCAATACCAGTGCTTTACACATGGTGCCAGCATGGGTAATTTTTATGTGGCACCGGCACAACAGTGAGAATAATAATCATTTCTACTGCAGACACAAGGCAGGAAAGGTTGCAGATAATTGAATAGTTGATTACATCTACTCCAAAATGATGATAGGCAATGTAAACCTAGGCAGAATTTGAATTCAGAAAGTATAAACAGACGAAATTCCATTTAGCATTTTTGTTTGGCATGCTTACAATTCTGCCAGCTCACTTCCTTCATAAGAGTAACAATAATAATAATAATATCACCACTCAGAATGTAGTGATAGGCAAAGCATTTTGCCTAGCGCCTTAATAATAATAATAATTCCTACTTTAGGAAGAATTTGGGATCTTTTCGGTTTGAACGGCAGTTTTTAACATAATTTCTAGGTAACTAAAAAATTTTAAACTTCGTATACTGGTAGAATGTGTTTATAAAACATCTTTTTCTCTTGGCTTTATTGAGAAAATTCTATAGTTTGTAAGATATTTGTTGTTTTTTTTCTTCTTCAATTTCTGCAATTTCAACCAATCACTGACGTCTATTGAGGTAAAAAACATTCTGTGCCGTATGAATATGTCCCTCATTTAAGAAATAGATTTGGGTTTATTTACATTTGTGAAGAAAAAAAGATACCCCCCCCCCAACTAACTCTAACCCTAAAACAGATTGAAATGCAATAGATCGATACTAGGGTCATAATTATGGGTGACAATTTCATATGATACTGCTAGAAAAACTGCCGTTCAAACTGAAAAGATCCAGAATTTGGAGCATGTGAACAGTAAAGGACATGCCTATAATATTAGGTTGTCCCAAAAGTTCGTAAACACTTGCGAAAATTGAATTTTTACTCGCCAAGTACTAACAAAAACAACAAAAATTATTCCTCAAAATAAAGACCATTATTTTCCAAGACTTTCTACGAACTTTTGGGACAACCTTATAATTGGTGCTTCGGGAACAGTAAACCAAGACAGACAAATGGCTGAAGGAGATTGAAATAGAATGTCTTTGTCTAGCCTTAATACATCTCTTGAAATTGCTCAATGATGTACAATATGGCTATAAAATGTTTGATAAAAATATAAACTATCTCTTTTACATGGATGATTTAAAGCTCTTTGCGAAAAATTACCAATAACTACAGGGCTTATTAGCAATTGTTAATTCTGTGATGACATCAGGATGCAATTTGGCTGCAATAAATGTGTAAAAGCTACTTTTATCAAAGGAAAAATGAGAGAGACATCCAATGTTAATCTTGACCAACAGAATGTCATAAAGGAGGAGTTAGAATCAGCAGAGAGCTACAAATACCTTGGGGTATTTGAATGTGATGGAATCAAACATTCAATGATGAGGGAAAGGATCAGAAGAGAATGTTATCGCAGGGTAAAGGCAATCCTTAAAATACAGCTGAATGCAAGCAACAGGATCGAAGCGATCAATACTTTAGCCATACCGGTCACGACTTACAGTTTCACTATTGTTAACTGGTCAATAACTGAAATATGTAATCTTGACAGAAAAATACGAAAATTGTTGACAATGGATAGAATGCACCACCCTAAGGTAGATATAGAACGACTTTATCTGCGAAGAAAAGAGGGAGGCCATGGACTTTTACAACTGGAATTAACAATGAAGATTGCCACAATTGGCCTAGACACCTACCTGAAAAACTCTGATGACTTGATGTTAAAACTTGTCTTAAAGCATGAAAACAAGAAAGCATCATACTCAGAAACAAAACAGGCAAAGGAAAATCTAAGTGAATTCCAAATACAACGAATCCCAGAATTAGATGTACTGGAAACAAGTACAGAAAAGCTAAGCATATGAAAACCCGTGCTAAAACTGCTGCCTCAGATATTCTTACTGATAAATGGCAAGAAAAACTTCTCAATGCCAAATACCCAAAGAGAGCTAATAATGCTGATGTTGACAAAACCCTTAGCCATCAATGGTTAGTGTCTTCTGATTTAAAATCAAAAACAGAAGGGTTTATTATAGCAGCTCAAGATCAATGCCAATCTACAAAGAACTACCATGCCAACATATTAAAGAACGGCAGTAGCCCAACATGTCAAGTATGTAAACAACAAAATGAAACCATTGGTCATGTTGTCTCCATGTGCAGTCTTCTTGCGCCTACAGAGTATGATAGAGCAGCACAGTATTTTCACAGGGTAATTTGCAAAAACCAGCACCTGCCTCATGATAAAAATTGGTGGGAACACAAACCACCTCCGGTACTTGAAAATGACATCTCATTCTTCTGAACTTCACTGTGCAAACTGACAGACATTATATTGAAGGACTTCAGGCAAAAATCATGCCTCTTCATTGATATGACAGTTCCAATCAACATAAATGTATCTGTCAAGACCTACCAAAAACTAAGCAAATATAAAGATCTTGAAAAAGAAATTGGCAAATTGTGGAACTTCAAGACTAAAACAATACTTATTGTCAAAGGTGCCCCAGGAATGATAGCAAAAGTGGCTGATTCCTACCTAGCTCAGATACCAGAAAGCCCCAAAATGGCAGAAATTCAAACAATAGTGTTCATGTGAACTGCCCGTATCCTACGTAAAATACTGTTTACGTAATCTCAAATTTTAAAACCAACTTATAATTTTCTCTATGTGCAAAACCAAATATATGACACCCTAAGCAGAATACCAACTTGAACTCCTAACTTGTTGTCTCTTGAGGTCTCCGGGTGAGACTTGGAGTCAACTTGTACAAATACAAAGCAAGAGTCAAACATATTGTAATAATAATAATAATAATAATCTTTTCTACTATAGGCACAAGGCCTGAAATTTGGGGAAAGGGGTAGGTAGTGTTTCACTAGTACTTAATTTATTGACCCTGAAAGGATGAAAGGCAAAGTCGACCTTGGTGAAATTTGAACTCAGAGTGTAGCGACAGGCATAGCATTTCACTCAGCGCCTTAATAATAAAAACTCTTCCTATTTCAGGAAGAATTTGGAGCATGTGAACAGTAAAGGACATGCCTATAATAATTGGTGCTTTGGGAACAGTAAGCCAAGACATAGACAAATGGCTGAAGGAGGTTGAAATAGAATGCCTTCGTCTCTTCGGGACAGCAAGGATTATCAGGAGGGTTCTAAGCACTTGAAAGACTGCAGAAAAGTTGTGGATACCTAAGGTTACAGGTAGTAACCAGCTATCCACATAATTCCTACCAGGAATAAGACCAAACCCGAGCCAAACAAAAAATAATAATAATAATATAATAATAATAATCTTTTCTACTATAGGCACAAGGCCTGAAATTTGGGGAAAGGGGTAGGTAGTGTTTCACTAGTACTTAATTTATTGACCCTGAAAGGATGAAAGGCAAAGTCGACCTTGGTGAAATTTGAACTCAGAGTGTAGCGACAGGCATAGCATTTCACTCAGCGCCTTAATAATAAAAACTCTTCCTATTTCAGGAAGAATTTGGAGCATGTGAACAGTAAAGGACATGCCTATAATAATTGGTGCTTTGGGAACAGTAAGCCAAGACATAGACAAATGGCTGAAGGAGGTTGAAATAGAATGCCTTCGTCTCTTCGGGACAGCAAGGATTATCAGGAGGGTTCTAAGCACTTGAAAGACTGCAGAAAAGTTGTGGATACCTAAGGTTACAGGTAGTAACCAGCTATCCACATAATTCCTACCAGGAATAAGACCAAACCCGAGCCAAACAAAAAATAATAATAATAATATAATAATAATAATCTTTTCTACTATAGGCACAAGGCCTGAAATTTGGGGAAAGGGGTAGGTAGTGTTTCACTAGTACTTAATTTATTGACCCTGAAAGGATGAAAGGCAAAGTCGACCTTGGTGAAATTTGAACTCAGAGTGTAGCGACAGGCATAGCATTTCACTCAGCGCCTTAATAATAAAAACTCTTCCTATTTCAGGAAGAATTTGGAGCATGTGAACAGTAAAGGACATGCCTATAATAATTGGTGCTTTGGGAACAGTAAGCCAAGACATAGACAAATGGCTGAAGGAGGTTGAAATAGAATGCCTTCGTCTCTTCGGGACAGCAAGGATTATCAGGAGGGTTCTAAGCACTTGAAAGACTGCAGAAAAGTTGTGGATACCTAAGGTTACAGGTAGTAACCAGCTATCCACATAATTCCTACCAGGAATAAGACCAAACCCGAGCCAAACAAAAAATAATAATAATAATAATAATAATAATAATAAAAATATTGGTGATGATAATGATTTCTTATATATTACTAGATTGATATACCAATAACCACATAAATTTACACCAAAATGAAAAAAGAAAAAACAACAAGCATAAACCAAAATTCTAGATGATGGTGGTGGCGATAGTGGTGGTGGTGATGATGAATAATGAGCAACAACAACAATGTCTTACCTAGGCCAGGTCTTCCCAGATTTCCTGGGTGTGAAGCCATTAGATTTCAACTCAGCTTGATACAAAGGCTGGTGATCCTACAATAATAGAAATACATCATTAATATCTTATAAACACATATATACACTCACTCTTTCTCTCTCTCTCACACACACACACACACACATACATACTAGATATAGCTGTCCTTTACATTCTGTCCATGCTAAAACAGTGTGGTATTTATCAAATTAACTCAGTTGTCACTAAATTTCTATTGAAAAACACCTCTTTATTTCAAATGATTTCAAACAATGAGAAATACAGTAAAACAACTTATAAACTCTTAAGCATTTAAACCAGTCATATTTCACCCAAATATTCTATCTGTTTCATGCTGAAATTGGCCAGATCCAACGTCTTACACCTGTCCTACAATGTCATTCTAAAAATAATCAATCACTCATTGAAATCTCGAAGCTATGAGACAATGCATGATTAATTCAAGATAATAAATATTATGCTTGACAGAGTAATTCAAATAATAATAGGTTAAGCTACGTTTGGGACATAAATTAACCTAGAATTTTAATTTAGACCACTTTAAAGCAAGCAGTTTGTAACTCACAGAACCAAAGGCAGTATCAGATGGGCTGGTATCAAAAGGGTTAAGACAGTCACATATAGTTAGGACAATTAATTTGACTACCTTTAGCCATTTATCATCCCAAAGACTAAAACAACACTTCTTCCTTAAATGTCTAAAATCAGGCATTTACTAATATAATTGGCAGTGTGTCTATTACTCTTTCTGTTTGTCCTTCCCACTGACATGGTCATTAAATGCAATAAGATGTACTGTTTTCACTATATCTGAAGTTCTGGAAACTCAGCTTTGGCACATTCACTGAGACTGTATTCCATTGAAACTCTTACAGGTTGTTCAATTAGCTGAACACTGGGTGGAAATGTATATAAATAACTACCCATGTATATAGCTTTTTACATGTTTCAGTTATTAAACTGTGGCCATGCTGGGGCACTTTAGAATTTTAGTCAAACAAAGTATTATCTATTTGTAAAGCCTGAAACGTATTCTATCGGTCTTTTTGCCAAACTGCCAAGTTACAAGGACGAAAACAAACCAACACTGGTTGTAAAGCGATGGCAGGGGACAAAGACAATGACACACACACACACAATGGGCTTCTTTCAGTTTCCGTCTACCAAATCCACTCACAAGGCTTTGGTCAGTAGAACACACCCGCCCAAGGTACCATGCAAGGGGAGAGAACCTGGAACCATGTGGTTGAGAAGCAAACTTCTTACCAGACAGCCATGCCTACACCTAGCTACATATATATCTCCTTCATTTATTTACTTAATGCCCTTAAAAAAAAATAATAAATGCACCCTTTTCAAGCCTAGCCAGGCTCATGGGCCCGGTTTCTCGGTTTCAATGGTGTATGTGTTCCCCAGCTGGACGGGACGCCAGTCCATCGCAGCGTTACTCATTTTTGCCAGCTGAGTGGACTGGAGTAACGAGAAGTGTTTTGCTCAAGAACACAACGAGTCGCCCGGTCCAGGAATCGAAACCACAATCTTACGATCATGATGCTGACACCCTCACCACTAAGCCACGCGCCTCCACACTTAATGCCGTTACAGTTCTATATTTAAGAGATGAGGAATTATGCACATTATTTAGTGGATATTTGTCTTCATCTTGTTCGTTGTTAACACAATGTTTCAGCTGATATACCCCCAGCCTTCATCAGATGTCTTGGGGAAATTTCAAACTTGGGTTCTCATTCCTAAGGTATTTTTCGATATTATTCGTATTCAGGTTACTGCTTGGAATCAAACTTGGAATTTTGGATTAGTAGCCCACACTCTTAACCACAAAGCCAATGCCTATTTTACCATGCTAGCATGGCTTGGATAGGAATTGGTTTTGACACAGAATTTCACGGCCAGATGTTATTTCTGTTGCCACCTACTTTTTCCTTTTTCAAGTTAAGGAACATTTATATTCCAGAGGCCATCAAAAGCTCAGAGCAACCAGTCATAATGTCAACATCAAAAATGCGTCTCTCAAATGGTGAGAAACAGGAGAAGGGTGGGAAGGTGGATAGGTAGGTAGCTTTAAATAGAAAAACAGACACATACATAGATCCATCCATCCACACACACACACATCAATGCATCAAGCAAGAATTGTCCAGAAAACAAACCTGAATATTCATAATTTCATCCAATTTGTCCATAGATTCTTTGGAAAGAGATCGTCTGTCTGCCGGTGCCATGCGCATGTCTTTCTTCACCTCAAATGGCATAAACATGCCAGAATGCTCCTTTGGCTGTTCATAAATAATACAAAATGAAATAATTGAATACTTATAACATAAATGAAAATAAATTAAAATAGCCATCTGTATATCATACTAAATGTATACACATCATTAGAGGGCATGAATTTCTGAAATTGTCTGAGATAAAATCTCATCCAAAACTCATGTTAAAAACAATACATACTTCTAATTTTGGCAAAGGCCAGCAATTCTGAGACAAAGGAGAACCTAGTGCTCAAATGTAAACTTCATTGACCCTGAATGGATGAAAAGCAAAGTTGGCCTCAACAGCATTTGATCTCAGAACGTAAAGAATCAGAAGAAATGCTGTTAAGTATTTTGTCTGGCACTGAACAGATTCCGCCAGCTCAGCACCTTCTTTAACAGAATATATATATATATATATATGTAGCAGCAGTGCTGCCATCTACCTTCCACTTCCCATGCTGGCATGGGTTAGACAGTTTGACTGGAACTAGCAAGCCAGTGAGCTGTACCAGGTTCCGGTCTGATTTGGCATGGTTTCTACAGCTGGATGCCCTTCCTAACATCAGCCACTCCAATAGAGTAGTGGGTGCCTTTTGCATGTCACCAGCACAGTAACACACACATTATATATAAAAATATATATATATTAGAGCAAGACAATCATCTCTGCAATGACTCACAAGAACAATAGATTTGTTTCACCTTTCTTGAGGTTTATTGATGTTGTGCAGCCATTTATCACCTGCTTAAAATTTGTACCTTGGTATAAAGGAAAAAAAAGAAACAAAACATTCACTGATATTGCAGAAGCTTGCAGGGCTGTAGAAAAACTCAGTACATGCAATTGAAACAGCAGTAAATTAAAACATATACGAGACCACAAAAAAAGCATTCAGTGAAATTCATTTCTTTCAGTTCGTTATATTATTTTAATTCACACCGTCCACTAGTTTCACATTCATGTTCCCGTGTGTTTATCTATTTTGTTATTGTAGTTGCTAGCCTGAAGTCAACCCTACTGAAGGAGATCTATAGCAAAAAGAGTTTGTGCAGTGAGTCCATGCTGTCCTTGTAGAAGTGTCATATTTAATGTCCCTCCCTTTTGTTTATGACCAGCAGAACACATGTGAAAAATCTGAAGTAGTAAAATACAAAGATAGAAGAAATGTTTGGTATTTACCAATCTGAACTGACCTGGAATTAATACTCGAAATACAATCCTATTATAAATCTGAGTGGTGTTTCTCTGTCCATTAATTCCTCCGAGACCATTGGTGCAAGGACAACGAAACTCAAACTAGCACCGCCTCTAATCACAAGGAATGTCCTAAGGGGTTTTATATTCTTAACCCTTTAGTGTTCAGATTATCAATCAAACATAATGCTTATTGATTCACATTGATTTGAATTAATCATGCATTATCTCATATCTTCAAGATCTTGATGGTGTAATTACTTAATGTAGAATAACATTGTAGGGTAGGTGTGAGGGCCTGGATCTGGTCAGTCTGAACATAAAACAGATTAAATATTTTGGCCGGCTTAAATACTAAAGGGTTAAAGTGCTGCCTAATTGCCCCCCCACCCACTAGCCTCCCTATTTTTACTACATTTTAAACTGGATAAATGGCATTGGTGACCAATTTGAAGCAATGGCAATGAATTTCATACCATGGGAGTTCATAGTTTAGTCAATAAGCATAAGAGGAAATGCAGTAAAAATGGATGGGGGGGGGGGGGTAGTAGGGCCCCTTTTAAGCAGCCCTTCAGAAATTGAACCTCCTTATGGTCAGCATCAGTGCTTAGCACATTTGCAGAAATAAGTTTGGGCATTCTAAATACCGTCACATACAGTTAAAGAGTTATAACAGGTACGTTTCAGGGGTGGTAGTGTGGATATTTATATTTTGTAGTTTATGAAACTTATGTCTAGTAATAAACAAAAGATAAAAAAAATCTTTTAACCCTTTTGATACCAACCCAGCCGAAACCAGTTCTGGCTCTGGCTATGTAGTACAGATGTCTTGTTTCCAAAAGTTCTGAATTAAAATCTACCAAGCCTTAGTCACAATTTATGTTCTTAACATCAGCTTAACCCTTTCGTTACCAACCCGGCTGAAACCGGCTCTGGCTCTGAGTACAAATGTCTTGTTTTCATAAGTTTCGAATTAAAATCTTCCCCTAAACCTTAGTCACAATTTATGTTCCTGACACTAGTTGAATGATAAATGAGTTATTTTACTAAATTCGTTGTTATATTTAAAGTAAATGAAAGAAACACAGAGCATCTCAAAATAAATACAGTAACGAAAGGGTTAATGATAACGAAGTTATTTTAGTAAATTCTTTGTTATATTTAAAACTAATTGAAAGAAACACAGAGCATATCAAAAGAAAGGTAAAAATGCTTGTTTTGTTTAAAAATAATTATGCAAACAACACAAACACAGTCACACACACACAACGGATGAAGCAGAAAAATGTTCAACAAACCTTAGCAACTGGTTTACTCTTAGGTTTCTGTACAAAATAGTTCTGGAAAGCTGCTTTTCTTCTTTGTTGTTTTCTCATCTGAAACAAATGAGATGACATAATCTAATCAAGATCTAGTGTAAAGGGTAAAGACCCCCTTGGGTCATGAATGGCCATGGGATTGCACCTAGAAATTTACCCACCGCGGTATAAGTCTGGGCACGGTTATTTATGGAAGACCAGCAGTTACCTATGCATGCCAGCCTCTCTTCTCCATGTAACCGATGTTATCCAAGGGAAAGGCAAAGGGGCCAATACAGCTTGGCACCAGTAAACATCACAAGTCATTTCTACAGATAAGCAATGTGAACCGGAGCAACGCGAAGTGTTTTGCCCAAGAACACAACACACAGCCTGGTCCAGGAATCGAACTCACTACTTCATGATTGTGAGCTTGATACTCTAACCACTGAACCATGTATCTAAAGACATCAGAATTGAAATGAAGGACATTCAACATTGGACGTTGTCATCATCTTTTGTTTTACTCATATCAGACTGCGACCATGCTGGAGCACCACCTTGTACGGCTTACTCAAATAAAGTGACTCCAGTACTCACCACTTTTAAGCCTGGTACTAATTCTATCAATTTTTCTTTAGCAAACCACTAAGTTACAGGGACGAAAACAAACCAGCAGGAGTTACCAAGCAGTGGTGCAGAACATACACATGATGGGCTTCCTTACAGTTTCCTCATCATCGTCATTTAGCATCCATTTTCCATGCTAGCATGAGTTAAACAGTTTGACTGTAACTGGTAAGCCAGAGAACGGCACCAGGTTCCAGTCTGATTTTGGCTTGGTTTCTATGGTTGGATGCCCTTCGTAATGCCAACCACTCTAAAGGTGTAATGGTTTCCTTTTATGCATCACCAGCACTGGCCACATCCACAATTTCACTTGGCTTGACAAATCTCAAGCACAACAAATCACCAACCACCTACAAGGTTATATAGGGCTATATAGCAGAAGACATCTGCCCAAGATACTGCACAGTGAGAGAGCCTAGGCTTCTTAATCACACCTGCTTAAAATTTATACCTTGGTATAAAGGAAAAAAAGAAACAAAACATTCACTGATATTGCAGAAGCTTGCAGGGCTGTAGAAAAACTCAGTACATGCAATTGAAACAGCAGTAAATTAAAACATATATGAGTGTCTGCACCTATAAAATTAAGTACCTAAGTCTCTAATGGTAAATATTTTTAATAAAAAATTGCAATGACAGGTTTGAATTTAAAAATGTTAAAATGAATGCATTTTATATTCTAGAACAAGAAGAAATTTCAAGACAATGTCTGTATCAAAAGACACTGGTAGACGTAGTCACACAGACAGACAAACTGACTAGTTGTGACAGATGGATATAACTTACTTCCTCTTCCTTCTCCTTCACTTTCTCTTCCTCTTTTATTTTCCTCTCCTCATCTTTCTTACGTTTTTCCTCCAGTTTTGCTCTGTAAAGCAAATGGTAAAAAAAAGGACAAAAGACATAAAAAGAAATAAAAATCAAGAGAAGGAACTGAAGATTTAACTTTGACATCATTATTTTAACCCTCTCAGTCTTGGCCCCACCCTGCGCCTGAGCAAAAAAAAAAATTAAATAGTTGCTTTTACAGTTCAAAGTAATGATTGAAGGTAAATTAATGGACAGAATCACAAAGGCAAATGCCCGGGATCAAAGCCCTCATCATGAAGGCCCAGCTCCGGTAGGTCGGACATGTAGTTCGAATGGACAACGTGCATCTACCAAAGATGATCTTCTTCTCTGAGTTGGCTTCTGGAACAAGAAATCCTGGAAGGCCACTGAGGTGATACAAGGACAGCCTGAAAACTTCCCTTGAGGCCTGCAGCATTTCAGCCCGTGGCTGGGAATCGCTTGCCTCTAACCATGGCGCCTGGCGTACAGCTGTCCAAAAGGGTGTTAGGCTGTTCGAGGAAAAGCGCCTCAAGATCCTGGACCAGAAGCAACAAGCCTGAAAAGAGAGAGGATCCCCAACCCTGCTTCTGCTGTTACGTGGCCAACATGTGGCCGCATCTGCGCGTCTGCCTTTGGGTTCCGCTCCCACATCCGGCGTCATTGACGTCATTGTCGAACCCCAACAGACTTCCGTTATTATTATTATTATATTTGATAGAATAGTCTGAATGCTAAAGGTTTATACATAGCAGGTTAATGACTCCTCTGTGCCTGACAAGATCTCATTTTATTGTAAGTCATCTGTTTCTGTCTGTCACACACTAACCATTCACCATCTGACCCAAGATCACCTAATCACCCCCTCTAATGCTCCCTCTCCTCTCAAGGGACCTTTGTCTTGCAAGTTACTTGGTGACCCTGCCAGTGCCGATGCCACATAAAAGCATTCAGTCCACACTGTAAAGTTCTTGGTGTTTGGAAGGGCATCCAGCTGTTAAAAAAAAACCGTGCCGAAACCAGCCTCCCTGTGCTTGTGCCACATAAAAAACACACTGTCCACTCTGCAGGATGGTCGGTGTTAGGAAGGGCATCCAGGGAGGTTCAGTATGACACAGAGTAGTACCTTCAAAATACAGCTACTAGTTAACTTTTGCTAGCTGGGCGGACTGAAGCAACATGAAATAAAGTGTCTTGCTCAAGGACACAACGCATCACTGTAATTTAAACTCATGACCTTACGATTGAGAGCCAGTTACCCTAACCACTCAGCCATGCGCTTTCATGAAATGTAAATGCAGAAAACAAAGAAACAAACATAGAACTTAGTTTTGGAAACAAGACTCACTCTATCATATCTTGCTTCTTACGACGCAGTTCATCTTTCAGTTTTTCTTTCTCCAGTCGTTCCATCTCTCGCTGCTTCTCCTTCTCCAAACGCTCTTTATCTTTCTGTATCTTTAGGTGTTGCCGTTCTAGAGATTTCCTCTCCTGAGTTATACAAACAGAAAGTAACTTTAGAAAAATATATAACAATAATCCTTTCTACTGGAAGCACAAGGATTCAAATTCAAGGGAAGGGATTAAGTCGATTATATCGACCCCAGTATGTAACTGGTATTTATTTAATCAACCCTGAAAGGATGAAAGGCAAAGTTGACCTCAGCAGAATTTGAACTCAGAACAGAACAGAATAATATAACATAAAATAATAATAACAATAATAAAAATATTATTATAACTATTTCTAGGTACAAAACTTGAAATTTTGGTACAAGGCCAACAACTTTGAGGAAAGGGGCGTGTCAATTACATTGACCCCAGTGCTCAACTGGTACTTAATTTATCGGTCCTGAAAGGCTGAAAGGAAAAGTTGACCTTGGCAGAAGTTGAACTTAGAACATTAAGACAAAGGAAATGCCAACATGCTAACGATTCTGCCACCGCACCACCTTATTATTATTATTAATAATAATAATAATAATAATTCTTTCTACTACAGGCATAAGTCCTGAAATTTTGTGGGAGGTGGGCCAGCCAATTTCATCGATCCTCAGTAATCAACTCGTACTTATTTTATTCTTTTGTACTCTAGGTACAAGGTCTGAAATTTCGGGGAGGAGAGGTTTTAAGTTGATTACATCAACCCCAGTACTCAACTGGTACTCATTTTATCAACACCAAAAGGATGAAAGGCAAAGTCAATCTCAGCAGAATTTGAACTCAGAATGTAAAGCCAGACAAAATACCTATTTCTTTATTACCCACAAGGGGCTAAACATAGAGGGGACAAACAAGGACAGACATAGGTATTAAGTCGATTACATCGACCCCGAAAGGATGAAAGGCAAAGTCGACCTCGGCGGAAATTGAACTCACAACGCAACGGCAGACGAAATACCGCTAAGCACTTCGCCCAGCGTACTAATGTTTCTTATTTCTTTATTACCCACAAGGGGCTAAACATAGAGGGGACAAACAAGGACAGACATAGGTATTAAGTCGATTACATCGACCCCAGTTCGTAACTGGTACTTAATTTATCGACCCCAAAAGGATGAAAGGCAAAGTCGACCTCGGCGGAAATTGAACTCACAAGGCAACGGCAGACGAAATACAGCTAAGCATTTCACCCGGCGTGCTAACGTTTCTGCCAGCTCAAATACCACTAAGCATTTCACTAGGTGTGCTAACAATTCTACCAGCTCACCACCTTCGCCATAATAATAATAATTGGGCGTATATTAATTTGATGTGACACATTTAGTAGTTAGGCAATGTGTAGCAAAAAAAAATAAGTTGATTTTAATACAATGACCTCATTTAACAACTAGACATTCGCTAGTCAATTTCTAGGCCAGAGTAAGTAGCCTTTTGTTTGGCCATTATAGAGGGAGTGCTAAAATTATAGGTCGGAAGGTACATACATAATCATCATCATCATCATCATTTAGCATCCGCTTTCCATGCTAGCATGGGTTGGACAGTTCAACTGGGGTCGGGGAGGCCAGAAGGCTGCACCAGGCCCAGTCTGATCTGGCAATGTTTCTACGGCTGGATGTCCTTCCTAACGCCAACCACTCCGTGAGTGTAGTGGGTGCTTTTTACGTGTCACCGACACAGGTGCCAGACGGGGCTGGCAAACGGCTATGGTCGGATGGTGCTTTTTACGTGCCACTGGCACGGAGGCCTGTCGGGGCGGCGCTAGCAATGGCCACATTCGGATGGTTAGCTTACGTGCCACCGGCACTGGCATCACAGCTCCAATTTCCATTGATGTTGATCGATTTCGGTTTTGTATATCTTATTCACACACAAAGACTATATGTATGCATGTACCTCTCTCTCGCTTAATGTATGTATATACAAACTAAATGCATGTGTATAGACAAACACACCTCTATATCAACCCCTCTCCTTTTCATTTTCTCTCATTTATACATGAGAGGTTGAAACTAGGTCCAAATCTAAAAAAACAAACAATCAGAGAAGATGAGTCAGTTTTTTTCTTGGCTTCGGTTATTGAATAGGAGCTAATTTAACCTTTTAGCATTTAAACCAGGGCTGCGGAGTCAAAACAATAACCTTTGACTCTAACTCCTCTACTATTGGCGACTCTGACTCCTCTTTATGCAATTAAGTGATTGTGGTCTGCTTATCTCATAAAGCATATACATACGCTTGTACTTTGAGTAGGCCTATAGGTTATAACTGGTTTATATTAAAGAAGAAAGTTATTATGGGTTGGAGTCGGAGTCAGTAAAACTATACCAACTCTGACTCCAGCTACTCCTTAGTTATTTCCAACTCCACAGTCCTGATTTAAACTGCCCATATCAGGCCAAAATATTCATTTTGTTTTTATGTCCGATCCGGCCAGAGCTGGCCCCTCACACCTACCCTGCAATATCATTGTTAAAATAAACAATCACATCATCATCATGTAACGTCCGCTTTCCATGCTGGCATGGTTGGATGGTTTGACTGAAAGCTGGTATGCTGGGGAGCTGCACCAGATTCTGATCTGATTTGGCACGGTCTCTACAGCTGGATGCCCTCCCTAACGCCAACCGTACTGAGAATGTAGCGGATGTTTTTTTACGTGCCATTGACCTGACACCGGCATCGGTCAACACTACGGTCTCACTTCGCTTGACAGGTCTACACAAGCACAGTATATCGCCAAAAGTCTCGGTCATCTGTCACTGCCTCCAAGAGGCCCAACGCTCAAATGGTGCTTTTTATGCGCCAGTCAGATGGCACTGCTATCGGCCACAACTACAATTTCACTTGGCATGATTAATTTAAAATAATGTAAATAAATAAGCATCACATTTGAGAGTAATCTGAATGCTAAAGGCCTATGAGACAAGACAGGACAATATAGATAGATATTATGCATAACAAAGAATGAACCTAAAGAACTGTGACCAACACCCCCTTTCATCTCTCCACAATTTAAAAATGAGATGTTTATAAGAACAACTGAGGCCAATAATATCTCCTAATCCCCATTCACCAAATTTTGAATAAATTATTATTATTATTATTATTATTATTTAGGTGGTGAGCTGGCAGAATCGTTAGCACACTGGACAAAAATGCTTAGCAGTATATCACCCATCACTATGTTCTGAGTTCAAATTCCACTAAGGTCGACTCTGCCTTTCATCCTTTCGGGGTCAATAAAATAAGTACCAGTTGAATACTGGGGTCAATGTAATCAACTCATCCACTTCCCCAAAATTGCTGGTCTTGTGGCAAAATTTGGAACAGTTATTATTATTATCATCATTATTATTGTCTAGGCAACAAGAGCTGGCAGAATCGTTAACATGCCGAGCAAAACGCATGTGTTCTTCCTTACCATTTTACCGGGAATCCAGCAGAGAATTTTTCCCTGTAAGTTTGGAATAATATTCCCTCATCTTATTATTATTATATATATATATATATATATATATGTGTGTGGTGCTCCGAAAGGGGTCTCAGGGAGTAGCGTCCTGAGCTAGTTTTCCATCACATTTCTCAAAAATCATGGTAGAGGCCTTGGTCTCAGGACTACTCATGGCTAGAAACTGAGGCTGGGGGTAAGCAAGAGCATGCTCCCTGTAGAAAATCCATTTCCAAATCTCAAAAAAAGTCTCATGATAGCAAAGGTTGGGGGTGGGCTGCACCTGCCTACCTTGGTTGCTATGGCATTGAGGTACATCCAGCCACTCCCGTTATTCACACAATAACAAGATCACAGTGTGACAGGGTTAGGGTCCAAGCACTGGATGAATCATTAGCACACACAAGAGAATGCTTAGCAGCATTTCTTCTGGTTTCTGCCAAAGTGGTCTTTGCTTTTTAGCTCTTTTGGCAGGGTTGATGGAACAAGTACCGGTTGAGAACTGGAGTTGATGTAATCAGTGGATCTTTTCGGTTTGAACGGCAGTTTTTAACATAATTTCTAGGTAACTAAAAAATTTTAAACTTCGTATACTGGTAGAATGTGTTTATAAAACATCTTTTTCTCTTGGCTTTATTGAGAAAATTCTATAGTTTGTAAGATATTTGTTGTTTTTTTCTGCAATTTCAACCAATCACTGACGTCCATTGAGGTAAACAACATTCTGTGCCGTATGAATATGTCCCTCGTTTAAAAAACAGATCGGGTTTATTTACATTTGTGAAGAAAAAAAGATACCCTTCCCCCCATCCTAACTAACAATAACCGTAAAATAGATTGAAATGCAATAGATCGATACTAGGGTCATAATTATGGGTGACAATTTCATACGACACCGCTAGAAAAAACTGCCGTTCAAACCGAAAAGATCCTAATCAGTTTATCCCCTTCCCAAAAAATTTTGTAGGAAAAAGTATTATTAGGTGCAGGCATGGCTGTGTGGTAAGAAGCTTGCTTCCCAACCACATGGTACTGAGCTCAGTCCCAATGCATAGCACCTTGGGCCTTGTGAATGGATTTGGTAGATGGAAACTGAAAGGAGCCCATCATATATCATCACCATCATCTTCATCCAGTGTTTTAAATGTGGGTTTTGTCCCCGTTAACGGGAGTGGCTGGATGTACCTCAATGCCATAGTAACCAAGGTAGGCAGGTGCAGCCCACCCCCAACCTTTGCTACCATGAGACTTTTTTTGAGATTTGGAAATGGATGTTCTACGGGGAGCATGCTCTTGCTTACCCTCAGCCTCAATTTCTAGACATGAGTAGTCCTGAGACCAAGGCCTCTAGCATGATTTTTGAGAAATGTGGTGGAAAACTAGCTCAGGACGCTACTCCCTGAGACCCATTTCGGAGCATCACATATATATATACAATAATAATAATAAGATGAGGGAATATTATTCCAAACTTACAGGGAAAAATTCAATTTAGAAATACTAAATCGAATTTCACAAAATATAATATATATGTAAATTAGAAAAAAGCCACCTTTTATCAATTCATTAATGAAAAATTAAATTATAACCATTTAGAAAAATTAAATCTTATAGAAAGATTAAATATACACGTTTTATTTATTATTTTGCACATTACTTAATCATTGTTATGTTTTATCTTATATTTAATCTTTCCATAAGATTTAATTTTTCTAAATGGTATAATTTAATTTTTCATTATTGAATTCATAAAAGGTGGTTTTTTTTCTAATTTATATAAATACTAGCAGTATCACCTGGCGTTGCTCGGGTTTGTAAGGGGAATAACTATATAAGCATTTTTAGAGAGTTATAGCCAAAAAATAGCAAAAAAATGGAAAAAAAACTATGGTAAATTTTTTTTTTAAATCGTTGACTCATCGTAGACATTTTTAGAGAGTTACTTCCCTTATATAATAGCGAAAAAATGCATTAAAATGGAAAAAAATGATGGTAAATTTGTTTTTAAAATCGTAGACTCATCGAAGGGCTCGATATGAATCACAACTATAAGATACCCGGTTTTGGTTAAACTGCACTGCAAAATGTGGGAGTAGTTAGGAATCTAAATCGTAGGAGACAGACACACAACCTTACTTTTATATATAAAGATTTGTAAAAACAACATCTGCTCACCTTATCTTCTTTACGTTGTTGTAGTTTCTGCAGTCGTTCATTTTCTTTTTCCTCTTTCCTCTTCAATCGTTCCTTTTCCCTCTCCTCCTTGATTTTCTGCCTTATCGGATCGCTTCGTCGTCGCTAGAGAGAGAGAGAGAGAGAGAAACCGATAATATAGAAACCCAGATGAGAAACTGTAAAGTTTATCTTAACTTTTGACATTTTACTAAATTTGGTGCAGATGTGGTTGTGTTGTTAAGATGTTTGCTTTCCAACCACGTGGTTTTGGGTTCAGTCCTATAGCATGGTACCTTGGGTAAATGTCTTTTACTATATTATAGCTGTGTGGGTGGCACGTGAAAAGCACCCACTACACTCACGGAGTGGTTGGCGTTAGGAAGGGCATCCAGCCGTAGAAACACTGCCAGATCAGACTGGGCCTGATGCAGCCTCCTGGCTTCACAGACCCCAGTTCAACCGTCCAACCCATGCTAGCATGGAAAGCGGACGCTAAATGATGATGATGATGAACAGTTTTGTGAGAGGATTTGGTAGATGGAAACTGAAAGAAGCCCAATGTATGTTTGTTTTTGTGTGTGTGTGCACGTCTTGACACTAAGTGGTGGTCGTAAACAAGCATCACCATCATACAAACAATTCTTTCTTTTTGCTGTAATTTCAGCAGATAGCTGCGGCCATGCTGATGCACCGCCGTTGTCAAGGAACTACACACTAGTCTCTATGATGCCTGAAACAAACAATAGAACACATCTCATTCTCTAAGTCAGGATCAACAAAGATAAGAATGAACATGGACGACTAAGATAGAGAATGTTAAATCCAGACTAGACTGCAACGGACCTCCTATAAATGTGTGACGCTTACAGCACCTGGGTTTCCCAAGCGGTCACCCATCTATGTACTAACTAGGCTTGATGTTGCTTAACTTTGGTGATCAGACGAGAGCCGGTGCTTTCAATGTGATATGGCCGTAAACCATATGTTGTTCGTCTTGAAACGTCTATGAGAAAAAACATGCCTGACCAAAGCAAAATATCATCTTTCTTGGAAACATCTGAGGGTTGGTGAAATATGAGTGTGTCTTTGTGTCTGTGTTCATACCCACCTCACTGTTGATGCGTTTATGTCCCCATAATTTAACAGTTCAGCAAAAGAGACAAACAGAATAAGTACTAGGCTTAAAATAAACAAAAACACCAAGCACGAGTATCGATTCATTCGTCTACAAATCTTTCAAGGTGGTGCCCCAGCATGGCCACAGTCACAGTTTAATGACTGAAACAAGTAAAAGATAAAAGATATATACACATATACCACTCTATTACTCACCTTTTGTTTCACCTGTGCAGGTTTTGGAGTACTTGCCAATGGGTTTGGTTTCTCATTATTTTCCATTGGTGTGACGTCCTCATCTGAGTGACTGGCCACGGAACAAGTAGTGGAAGACTCCTCATTGCAGGGAGTGGCACATGTGGAGAGGTCAAGCTCTGAACTGGAGTCGTCGTCGTCCTTCTGTTCTCCGGATGTCGGCATCACCAGTGACTTTGAGCATTGCTTCGGGGACTTGGAAGTGGACAGAGGGGATTTGCAACTAGAACCTGAGAGCGCAGAGTTGATCAGCTTGCTGTCGGCAGGAGACGAACAGACAGACATGTCGCAAAGTGCCAGGTCGGGCAGAAAGACTTTCACTTCACAGCCTGATCGTCCCACAACCTGATCGAATTTCTCTTTGAGAACCTTGCCCTTTGCATCGCTGACGCCTGACTTGGGCTTAGCTTGAGAGTCTGTAAGCAATGCAAAGTTAGCATCTTCGTTGAAGTTGCTGCTCAGTTTGTTTTCTTTTTCTATATTCTCTTCACATTTCTCACTGATGTTGTCATCCCCATCAGATCTGGTCAAATCAATGACGTCATTAGTGGAACTAGAAATGATCTCATCTTGGACGTTTCTTGATGAGAAGAACTTGTCCAACGTGTGAGACTTCACAGTCTGTAGCATTGGCGTTGCGACACCGCTCGAACCAGAACTGGAAATAACCTCATCGCACACTTCCATCTCGGCAACATTACTACTATTATTTTTATTAACATTACTAATACTACCACTGTTACTATTATTGTTAGTGTTGGTGTTATTAATACCATTATTATTTGTAATATTATTGTGAAGTTTTACTTTATTTTCGATATTTGCCTTTTGAATCTTGGCAGTTTTGCTCAGGCTAGTGTCTTGGTCAGACAGCTTGCGCTTCTTGCTGCAGGCATTAACAGGCTTGGCATCCAATGGTTTGAATGACAAACGAGCTGAAATGAAAGGAAAAAAAATTAGTTAACACTTTAGCATTTAAACCAGCCATACCCAACCAAAATATCCTATTTGTTTTATGATCAAACTGGTCAAATACAGACTCATATAATAATAATAATAATAATGTTCGTCATTCGGGTTCGAAGATGACCACTGACATCATCTGGTGGAACTGCCGCTATGAGACCGGAGGTGGCTGGTGAGGCCAATCCGGGCAAGGAAGCCCCTCCCACAGGTGGGGCAGAATTGGGTAGGGGCCGTGCTACTGGTGCAGGCGGCTCTGGCTTTCCGCATCTGGCGTTTCTGCTCTGCTGACTGAATCCGTCCCTCCTCGGCTGTCCCTGCTCCTGTGGTGATTGCGCTTCACCAGGATGAGCGGTCGGCAGCAAGTGTCTACCCTGCAATGTCATTCTTAAAGCAGACAATCTCATAATTGAAATCTCAAAAGGTATGAGATGATGCAGGATTAATTCAAGACAATGTGAAGAAATATGCATTACATTTGACAGAGTAATCATCGTAATTGTCATCGTCATCATCGTATAATATCTGTCTTCCACGGTGGAATGTGTTGGACCATTTGAAAGGAACCAGCCAGGAGCCTGCACCAGACTTCTTTGTTTGTTTTGACATGGTTTTTTTTATGGTCGGATGCCTTTCCTGACTCCAACCATCCAGCAGAGTGGACCGAGTGCTTTTTATGTGGCACCAGGACACAGGCAAGGTCAATTTTGGCATGGTTTTTACAGCTGGATGCCCTTCCAAATGCCAACCACTTCACAGTGTGGACTAGATGCTTTTTATGTGGGCACCAGCACTGGCAGGATGAACAAGTAACTCACAAGACAAAGATCCTTCGAGAGGAGTGGGAGCATTGGAGGAGGTGGTCACGTCAGATGAAACGTTAGAGCATGATAGAGAGATAGAAACAGGTGTCTTGCAGTAGAGGAGGTACATGGTAACCTGAGCAGAGAGATAGACAGAGAGGGAGAGTGATCAAGAATGAGAACAGAAACAGGCGTGCTGCTGTAAAGGAGATACATGGCTACCTAGCCTGATGGAAGAGCTAGAGAATGAGAGAGAGAGAGAGAGAGAGAGAGAGGGGGTGAGTGTGGGAGACAGCAAGAGAGAGATGGTGGTTAAGTGCTGGAGCATACTCACAAAGGATGGGGATTAGAATATAAATGGGACGGTAGAGTGAAGGAAGAGAATCTGTATGCTAAAGGGTTAAATTGAATATACCACAAATGAATAATTGAATACAGATTAGAAATGTGTTTAACTTTAACTGGCCATATCCAGCCCCAATATTCTACATATCTTATGTTAAAGCTGGCCTCTCACACCTACCCTACAATGTCATTCTTAAAATAAACAACGACAGTATTGAAATCTAGAAGCTATGAGATAACACATGATTAATTCAAAATAATGTGAATTACTAAATATTACATTTGACAGAGTAAAAAAAAAATGTTTATCAAAACCAGATGAAACCAGTTAATAGGTCAAGACTCCCTTTGGTCATGACTGACCATGGGATTGCACCTAGAAAGTTCCCCTACAAGGAACAAGTCCAAGCAACAAAACATGTAGTATGGAATAAATAACACCAAAACATTTTCCACTTTTTAGTTTTATACACATATATATGTGATGTGTGTGTGTGTATTGTATATATGTATATACATGTGTGAAGCCTTGAAAGAAATGAAGACAGTATGGTCTGCTGGATGGGTAATGTCAGGGCGCATATAGGACAGTATATGTGATTTGAGAGAAAAACTGAGTATCTGAGGCATCCGATGTAGTGTGTAAGAGAACAGTGTGCTGGTACAGTCATGTAATGCGTATCGATGAGGACAGTTGCACCAAGAAGTGTTGCTCTCTAATTTTAGAGGGACCAAGTGGAAGGGGTAGATGTAGGAAGACGTGGTATAAAGTGGTGAGAAAGGATCTACAAATGGGAATCATAGAGGCTTTGGCAGGGAACTGTGACTCCTGACGGTTTGCTGTGCTTGGAAAGACATGTCAAGCCAAGTAAAAGTGTTGTTGCCCTTGTATACAGGCTCGTTCCCTGCATCCCTTGCAAGATGAGCATCCCCAATCTTGCGGGTTTGTAAGTGCTGGTGCTGTATAAAAGCATCCAGTACACTCTGTAAAGTGGTTGGCATTAGGAAGGGCGTCCAGCCATAGAAACCATGCCAAATCAGACATGAACCCTGAACAGACCTTCAGCTGGCCAGCATGGAAAACATACGTTAAATGATGGTGATGATATACTCATTACTCTTTTACTTGTTTCAGTCATTTGACTGTGGCCATGCTGCAGCACCACCTTTAGTCGAGCAAATTGACCCCAGGACTTATTCTTTGTAAGCCTAGTACATATTCTATTGGTCCCATTTGCCGAACTGCTAAGTTACGGGGACATAAATACACCAGCATCGATTGTCAAGCGATGTTGGGTGGATGGGGGGCAAACACAGTGGAACCATGTGGTCAGGAAGCAAGCCTTCTCACCATACAGCCATGCCATGCCTGTGTGTATATTTTTTTTCACACACAAAATTATAAATATAAACATCAGCATCATTTAACATCTGCTTTCCATGCTGGCACGGGTAGCATGGCCTGACAGGGACCCATTAAGCTGCAGAGCTGCAATGAGCTCCCATGTCATCTTCAGCATCGTCTGTATTGGCTGGACACCATTTACTATGATAATACTCGTGTTTTTCTCCGTCACAACATATGAATGAGAAAGGAAGGGGTGATGGCAAACTGGTAGTGGGAGCGTTTCAACTCAGCATGAGTATATGTGTGTATGTAAAAGGGGTGGTATGTGAATGTTTGTGTCTTGATGTCACATCTTAAAAGACAATCACAAGATAACATTGACAAGTGTACTAATTTGAATTACCATCCATATTTGGAGTGGTTGGCATTAGGAAGGGCATCCAGCCGTAGAAACATTGCCAGATCAGACTGAGCTTGGTGCAGCGTTCTGGCTTCCCAGACCCCAGTTGAACCGTCCAACCCATGCTAGCATGGAAAGCGAATGCTAAACGATGATGATGATGATGATGATTTATATCTAAAATACTACAATTAGCCATCATTTTCGATGGTACAGGCCCAGCTACTTCCTAAATATAGATATAAATTCTGGGAAATTTTGGAGTTGCTGATGTGTGCTGGTGGGCACCCGAGCTGCAATGGAGAAGTAAAGGCACTGTCGCAACATAAGATGCATCAGGCAATTTAAACCTCACATAGGCCTATCCCTCTCCAGGTCTGAACACAACCAAATTACCGTACTTTTAACGTGTATAACTTTTTACTCTTTTACTTGTTTCAGTCATTTGACTGCGGCCATGCTGGAGCACCGCCTTTAGTCGAGCAAATCGACCCTGGGACTTATTCTTTGTAAGCCCAGTACTTATTCTATCAGTCACTTTTTGCCGAACTGCTAAGTGACGGGGACATAAACACACCAGCATCGGTTGTCAAGCAATGCTAGGGGGACAAACACAGACACACAAAGATACACACACATATATATATATATATATACATATATATGACGGGCTTCTTTCAGTTTCCGTCTACCAAATCCACTCACAAAGCTTTGGCTGGCCCGAGGCTATAGTACAAGACACTTGCCCAAGGTGCCACGCAGTGGGACTGAACCCAGAACCATATGGTTGGTAAGCAAGCTACTTACCACACAGCCACTCCTGCGCCTATAAGGAAACCTTTTTTTTGTGAAAAATTAAGTTAAAAAAATATAGGAGTTTCTTATATATGGATAGTATTATAATCCCTTACAAAACCTTTTTTCCAAATTTCAGGCCCAGAAAATCAAGGAGTGCCTTATACACGAGGTTTCTTTATACACATTAAAATACGGTACTTCCAGAGAGTGGAAGAATGTGAGAAAGAGAGAATAAAAGAACTGACGCTAGTGCTGAACTCCAGCACTCAGCTAATATTTATTCAACATCCGAAAGGATGAAAGGTGAGGTTGACTCCAGCAAGATTTGAACTCAGAATGCAGGGAACTGTAATGAATATTGCAAAGCATTCTACCATGGAATTTTTCATTAAGTGTTTTGTCTTTCTAAGCTACGCCCAGCCATAGAATGCAACACAAAGCAGAAATGTTAATAATCCAGCGATGCCTGTGCTTCAAAAGTTTTCAAGTGAGGAAATGACTTGCACAGGGCCGACCCCATCCTCTGAAAAATGTAAGAATTTGCTTATAAAAAACTCGTCTTCATCATTATATGCAAACAAAGTCACAACTATTACATCAGAGTTTTCCTTCTCGTTGAGGTTTTACTGGGTTCTATGCTACCAGAAACACTAAGAGTTTAAGAGTGACTTGACATATATATTAACACATGGACACACATACATACATACCTATCAATCATCATGATTATTTAACATCTGTTTTCCATGCTGGCATGGGTTAGACTGATTTGACTCAGTAAGCCAGAGCTGCACCAGACTCCAGATGTCCGTTTCAGCTTGGTTTCCATGGTTGGATGCTCTTCCTAATGCCAACCACTTTACAGAGTGTAATGCGTGTCTTTTACATGTCACCAGCAAGGGAGCCCTTTACGTGTCACCAGCAATGATGCCCTTTACGTGTCATCAGCAAGGGCACCCTTTACGCCGTGTCACCAGCAAGGACACCCTTTACATGTCACCAGCAAGGGCACCCTTTACGTCGTGTCACCAGCAGGGGTGCTATATATATTTCATTTAGGATTAGTGATACTAATAACCTGGTGTGAGAACTGAATCTGCATATGCTTCAGAGAAAAGCAATAGTTGAGTATAGAGCATAATAATCATCATCATTGTTTGACGTCCGCTTTCCATGCTAGCATGGGTTGGACAATTTTGACTGAGGGCTGGCAAGCCAGATGGCTGCACCAGGCTCCAATCTTGATCTGGCAGAGTTTCTACAGCTGGATGCCCTTCCTAACGCCAACCACTCCGAGAGTGTAGTGGGTCCTTTTTACGTGCCACCGGCAAGGGGGCCAGTCAGACGGCACTGGCAATGACCTCGCTCGAATCTTTTTACACGTGCCAGTGAAGCGACATTGGTAACGATCACGCTCAAATGGTGCCCTTTTACATGCCATGGGTACGGAAGCCAGTCGGCTGCTCTGGCAACGATCACGCTCGGATGGTGCTCTTGGAACCCTACTAGCACAAGCATAATATTAATTTCTTGTACCCTTGTTATTTATGCAATCTCTTTTATATATATATATATATATATATATATATACATACATACACACACACATATGTATGCATGTATATATATATATATGTGTGTGTGTGTGTGCTAACTTTAGGTTAGTTAACATGTTTGTGACAGATTTCAACTTCTAAGAGAATTCACTGCAATTACCTGACAGATATGGGTTTTTTACACCTTTTGCCATAAGAGAGAATGTTTCCTCCATGCTAATTGCAGTAGAATTTGCCTTTAGGAGTTGAAATACATCACAAATTGCTTATGCCTAAACACTGCTTGGGATTGACACTGCTGACTATATATGTGTCTGTGTGCTTGAGGGGACCTATTGAGTCAAGTACATCAACATCAAAATAAAAATCAAATGGAAATTGTAGTTGTGATACCTGTGCCAGTGGCACATAAAAAGCAGCATCCAAACGTGGTCATTGCCAGCACCGCCTTGACTGGCGTCCGTGCTGGTGGCACATAAAAAGCACCAACCGATCATGGCCGTTGCCAGCCTCCTCTGGCCCCTGTGCCAGTCACATGTAAAAAGCACCCAATACACTCATGGAGTGGTTGGCGTTAGGAAGAGCATCCAGCTGTAGAAACACTGCCAGATCAAACTGGAGCCTGGTGTAGCCTCCTGGCTTCCTAGACCCCGGGTGAACCATCCAACCCATGCTAGCATGGAAAACGGACGTTAAAACGATGATGATGATATATCAGTTAATCTACATCCAAGAAAGACACATTAGATAATGCAGACCTAATTACACCATGGCTGTCTCTAAACACCAAAAATGAAAATGATGACTGGAACATCTTTAATCAGAGGTAAAGTGGATCAAGGTAGACTTGAGATTAAACAACAACAATCTTCATAAATGGTAAGGTTACCTTGTGTCAGTTTCTTTTTTGTGGCCATGCTTGGTTTCAGCTTGGGTGAAAGTTTATCTGGAAAAAGGAAAAAGAAATATATTGGAATAAAATATAATCATAAATATTATTGGTATAAAATAAAGTAGGTGGCGAGCTGGCAGAAACGTTAGCACGCCAGGCAAAATGCGTAGCCGTATTTCGTCTGCCGTTACGTTGTGAGTTCAAATTGGCCTTTCATCCTTTCGGGGTCGATAAATTAAGTACCAGTTACGCACTGGGGTCGATGTAATCGACTTAATACCTATGTCTGTCCTTGTTTGTCCCCTCTATGTTTAGCCCCTTGTGGGTAATAAAGAAATAGGTATAAAATATTTTGTATCAATAAGTCAGGCAGAGTATCAGAGTATGCAGTGAGAGTATTAGAGAGTGGAACCTCTGATAACAAAATTAATTACCGTATTTGACGGCATATTAGACGCACCCTCATTTCAGCAGGTCAAATTCATGAAAAAATTTTTAAGTGTATTTAAGCATGTATTGTTGAAAGCAGTCTAGCAGCACATTACAAAAGCAGAAAACATTGCTGCATAAAAGCAAGCATACAAAAGGAAAGCATACAAATTACAATAGTAATCATCTTTAATCATCTTTTTAACCATTCGTATTTAAAGTAATAATACTGGTAATAATAATAATACTAGCAATAAAATAATGATGCATGAGTACGGAAAATATCATTAAGGCGTTAGCGTAGGTAGAAATACTTATCGTAAGCTAGGTTAGTGAGCGTCTGGGAGAAGATTAGCCTACGGGAGGGTCTTGACTTTGCATATTAGACGCAGGGCGATTTTTTGAGCCAAATATTTTGGAAAAAAGTGCGTCCTATATGCCGTCAAATACGGTAGTTCCTGAAGGCTGTTTGTCACCCAAAATTTTCATAGACTGAAACTATTTTCCCATAAGATAAGGGACAGTTTATTTGAGCAAGAATGTGTACTCAATAAAAACCAGGCAGTAACTGATACTACTCTACCACTGATACTCTTAGCTTGTCACCTACCAGTGTTGCCAGTTTGCATGTTCAATACTTAAGACAGCGTTTGCTGTCCAAGATATTTTATGCTTGAGAAACTGTTCATAAACCAATATGTTTGTGATGAGAGGAGTTCATAAGAGAATTCACTGCAATTACCTGACAGATATAGGGTTTTTACACCTTTTGCCACAAGAGAGAATTTTTCCTCCATGCTAACTGCAGTAGAATTTGCCTTTAGGAGTTCATAAGAGAATTCACTGCAATTACCTGACAGATATAGGGTTTTTACACCTTTTGCCATGGGAGAGAATTTTTCCTCAATGCTAACTGCAGTAGAATTTGCCTTTAGGAGGTGAAATACGTCACAAATCGCTTATGCCTAAACACTGCTGACTATATATGTGTGTGTGTGTGTGCGTGTGCTTGAGGAGACCTATTGAGTCAAGTACATCAATATTCCATAGTATATGCATGTGTGTAAGCGGACATGTACGTATGAATATGTATCAAAGGTAAAGTTTCAGTCCTTATTACTCTCGGCATAAAACCAGAGAGAAAATATAATTTTAAAAAATACTGCTTTTCCATATCGTCTCTTTTCTGCCTGTCATATAACATATTCAATGGAGTGCAGTTGAGGCACTCCACTTTCTATTACTGTCTCCTTGGAGAGGGCTCCATTGGCTGTTACAGCCTGGCTTCTATCTTTTAGCCCTTTCATTACTGTATTTATTTTGAGATGCTCTGTGTTTCTTTCAATTATTTTAAATATAACAAAGAATTTATTAAATTAGCTTAGCTATCATTAAACTAGTGTTAGGAGCATAAATTGTGACTAAGGTTTGGTGGAAGATTTTAATTCAAAACTTATGAAAACAAGATATTTATACTACAGAGCCAGAGCCGGTTTCAGTCGGGTTAGTAATGAAAGGGTTAAGAAGTCATGCAACCACTCTCTGATTTCCCCAGTTATGCCAAATCTCTGTAGTTTGTGACATATCATCCCATGATCAACCTTATCAAAGGCCTTTGCAAAGTCGAGATATATCACATCCACATGTGAGCAATTCATTAATTGTTTCAACACCCAGTTATTGCAAAAGCTGTGTAAGGGCAGCAGCTTTCTGAGCTTAAGACATTCCGGGTATCAGAAAGCAAAGTCATTATCTTCAAGGAATGCAATTAGTTTCTTCCTGACATGGGAAGTTAGAGAGACATGCCTATAATGTAGACCACAATCAATTACATAAAGAGGAGTCAGAATCGGAGGTGCCAATAGTGCAGGAGTCAGAGACGGAGTCGAAGTTTTTTGCTTTGACTCTACAGCCCTGCTAGCATGGACAACAGACATTAAATGATGATATATATATTTCATTTAATATCATCTTGGTAATAACCTTATTGTATGCATTTCAAAGCTCCTCTACAAAACCATTCAAAGCCAAACTGCTCACCTGATGACGTGGGAGTACACACAGCTATTTCCAGATCACCATCCTTATCGTCATCATCATCATTTAACAACCACTTTCCATCATCATCGTCATCATCATTGTTTGACCGTGGTCGAGACAATGGAATTTACCATGCTACGCCAGACTTCACGGTCCATCATAGCATTACGCAGGTCCTGTTGCTGGATGCCTGTATCCCTGGAGATTACATCAGGGTAGGAGAGTGTGTGCCCTCTGGTATTGCGAGTAGATGGCTTCCAGAGGAGAAGAGTAGAAATTACCTCGTTTTCAGCTCAACAACAATGTCCAGCAAACTGGACTCTCCTACCTTTCACAAGAGATGAAACAGGTGGTAGTTTCCCATATATTTACATTTTCCATGCAGGTATGGGGTTGGATGGTTTGAAAGGAACTGGCAAACCAGAAGACTGCACCAGGCTTCACTTTCTGTTCTGGCATAGTTTCTACAGCTGGATGCCCTTCCGAATGTCAATTACTTTACAGAGTGGCCTGGGTGCCTTTTACGTGTCACCACAGAAAAATTGGCAATTAACAACTGTTACTAATGCACAGAAGCAATCGTCGTGGTTTGGATTAACCCTTCAGCATTTAATCCAGTCATATCTGGCTCATATATTCAACCTGCTTAATAATAAAACTGACCACATCCAACCTCTTGCACCTACCCTACAATATCATTCTAAAAATATACGAACACACCATTGACCCTTTCGTTACTATATTTCTGACCAAATTACACCCCTTATGTGTTTCAATTAATTTCTAACGTAATCATAAATTTAGTCTGGTTTCATTAAACAACTATAACTTTTTTATTTATCGATATATTAATCTGATTTTTGGAAGATAATTTAATGAAATATTCTCAACCAATTCTATACTATAATTTTTGTCACAAAGTGACTCTAATTGCAGGTAGATACAGGTAAATTCAACAAAATATAAAATTATTAAAATTTTGTTCAAACATCGCTATAGAAAATGGGTTATTAGCTAATATTCAATTGGGTATACAACAAAATTTTACGATAGAATCTGTTATTCTGGGTAACTTTCTGATACCCATAATAATATTTATGGCAAAATAGTCTTAATTTCATTTAAGGTTTGGTTGGAAACCACAAACTATCGTTTCTTTCGCTTTGTTTACGTTTAGCGTAACGGTTCGTTTTCGCCGTAATGATTTCAAATAGGCTCATTCGAAAAAGTAAAAAGAAATAGTCTAAGGCTTTACTCCTCTGGGAAAGTCTGTGGCTTGGTCCAGTTTCTTCAGAAAAATCACCGAAAGAAACAGTTTTTAAATTTTCACCCCATTCAGGTGCCAATTCGTTTTCTTTATCGCTGTCGGAGCTCTAAGATTCAGTTTTCACTTTCGGAAAATGAAACATCAGATTCATTATCAAATACCACATGCTTTTTTTTTTCAGTCATAGAGTTAGATTTATGAAGGTCTTCAGTAGAAAATCCTTCGAATTCTGACTCGCTGCTTGATATAATGAAATTCGTATCCATTTTTTGTCAGAATTACAAATTGTGAAAACACAATAGGAACAATTTTGGAAAAAAATCTCCCAAAATTCACGGAATTAAAATTACACTTCGATTATTGTACAAAACTGTAGTTGAACTGTTTATGAAGTATAATACGTGTTTTCACGAATGTACTAAAGAGATTTGCTCTGATATTCTCATTTAAATATGAATAGGTAAATTCGGGCGGGTTTGGGCAGTTTGGTCACATTAACCAAAATTTTTTTCGGGCGGCTTGGTAACGAAAGGGTTGAGGTCTCTAAGCTACAAGATAATGCATGAATAATTCAAAACAATGTGAATAAATAAGAGGTACATTTGACAAAGAAATCTAAATGCTAAAATGTTAAGCCTGTTCATGCCATCTTGTATCATAAATTATATATCACCGTGACCGACCAGGCTATCAGATGTTGCTACACATCGCTGGTCACAATGCGCTTCACATTGTTTTAGCCTTCAAATGACGCCACCCCGCTGGCTAAGCGAGCAGGCCAACAGTAGAAAGAGTGGGAGAAAGTTGTGGCGAAAGAGTATAGCAGGGATTGCCACCACCCCCTGCCAGAGCCTCGTGGAGCTTCAGGTGTTTTCGCTCAATAAACACTCACAACTCCCGGTCTGGGAATCGAAACCGCGATCCTATGACCACGAGTCTGCTGCCCTAACCACTGGGCCATTGCGCCTCCACAAATTATATATATATATATATATATATATATATATTGCCATGCTATACAGCAGTGAAACATGGGCCATGACTGTTGAGGACATATGAAGGCTTGAAAGAAATGAAGCTAGTATGATCTGCTGGATGTGTAATGTCAGTGTGCATTCACGACAGTGTAAGCGCCTTGAGAGAAATGTTGGAGGTAAGAAACATCAGATGTGGTGTGCAAGAGAGACGACTGTGCTGGCATGGTCATGTGCTGCGTATGGATGAAGAGAGTTGTGTGAAGATGTGTCACTCCCTACAGTGGAAGGAACCCGTGGAAGTCATGGGATGATGAGGTGGTGAAGCACAACCATCGAAAGTTGGGCCTCATAGAGGCTATGACAAGAGACCAAGACTTCTGGAGGTATGGTGTGATTGAGAAGGCCCGGCAAGTAAAGTGAGATCACAGCCACAGCCTATACCAGTGTTGCATAACCAGCCCATTTAAAAAGTACCTTTGAATCGTCGGGTGGCACGCTGTGCTTGAGGAGACCTATTGAGTCAAGTAACATCAAAATTACTATCAGAATCTCAATCAAATTGAAATCAAAATGGAAATTGTAGTTGTGGCCAATGCCAATGCTGCCTGATAGGCTCCCATGCTGGTGGCACGCAATAAGCACAATTTAAACGTGGCCAATGCCATTGCCACCTGACTGGCTCCCATGCCAGTGGAACATAAAAAGCATCCGCTACACTCTCAGAGTGGTTGGCTTTAGGAAAGGCATCCAGCTGTAGAAACCTTGCCAGATCAGATTGGAGCCTGGTGCAACCTTCTGGTTTGCCAGTCCCCAGTCAAACCGTCCAAACCATGCCAGCACGGAAAACAGGCGTTAAACGACGATGATGATGATATATATACACATATGCATGCAACGACATATATAAACAAACTTTTTTTTGTTTTGGAAGCGTCGAATGTGTATTGTATCAGACAGACAAGTAATATTTTGAATGCATTATAGCCATGAAAACAGCAAAAAGATTGGATATTTTACCCTTATATGACAGCCACAGGACTCAGACCTGAACCTCTAAGATACCAGCTGTCTACCGACAACTTTTTCCATCTTATAAGAGTAAAATACCCAATCTTTCTGCTGTTTTCATGGCTATATTGCGTTCGAAATATTGCTTTCTTGGCTGTATGATATGATATATATATATATATTATATATATATATATATATATATATATATTGCCATGCTATACAGCAGTGAAACATGGGCCATGACTGTTGAGGACATATGAAGGCTTGAAAGAAATGAAGCTAGTATGATCTGCTGGATGTGTAATGTCAGTGTGCATTCACGACAGTGTAAGCGCCTTGAGAGAAATGTTGGAGGTAAGAAACATCAGATGTGGTGTGCAAGAGAGACGACTGTGCTGGCATGGTCATGTGCTGCGTATGGATGAAGAGAGTTGTGTGAAGATGTGTCACTCCCTACAGTGGAAGGAACCCGTGGAAGTCATGGGATGATGAGGTGGTGAAGCACAACCATCGAAAGTTGGGCCTCATAGAGGCTATGACAAGAGACCAAGACCTCTGGAGGTATGGTGTGATTGAGAAGGCCCGGCAAGTAAAGTGAGATCACAGCCACAGCCTATACCAGTGTTGCATAACCAGCCCATTTAAAAAGTACCTTTGAATCGTCGGGTGGCACGCTGTGCTTGAGGAGACCTATTGAGTCAAGTAACATCAAAATTACTATCAGAATCTCAATCAAATTGAAATCAAAATGGAAATTGTAGTTGTGGCCAATGCCAATGCTGCCTGATAGGCTCCCATGCTGGTGGCACGCAATAAGCACAATTTAAACGTGGCCAATGCCATTGCCACCTGACTGGCTCCCATGCCAGTGGAACATAAAAAGCATCCGCTACACTCTCAGAGTGGTTGGCTTTAGGAAAGGCATCCAGCTGTAGAAACCTTGCCAGATCAGATTGGAGCCTGGTGCAACCTTCTGGTTTGCCAGTCCCCAGTCAAACCGTCCAAACCATGCCAGCACGGAAAACAGGCGTTAAACGACGATGATGATATATATACACATATGCATGCAACGACATATATAAACAAACTTTTTTTTGTTTTGGAAGCGTCGAATGTGTATTGTATCAGACAGACAAGTAATATTTTGAATGCATTATAGCCATGAAAACAGCAAAAAGATTGGATATTTTACCCTTATATGACAGCCACAGGACTCAGACCTGAACCTCTAAGATACCAGCTGTCTACCGACAACTTTTTCCATCTTATAAGAGTAAAATACCCAATCTTTCTGCTGTTTTCATGGCTATATTGCGTTCGAAATATTGCTTTCTTGGCTGTATGATATGATATATATATATATATATATATATATATATATATATATCACCATCATCATCGTTTAATGTCCATTTATCATGCTGGCATGGGTTAGACGGTTCGACTGGGGTCAATGTGTCTGACTATACCCTTCAAAGAGGCCTGGTAAACAGTTATGCCCGAGAGCCCTTAATACTCTCAGACTGTCCCAGCCCCTTAAGTAGAGGCGTTTATTTTTCCACTTTTTCCATTTTTCGATGCATTTGTGGAGACAGAAGATAATTTTGCTGTGTTCTAAGAGCTTACATTAGTTATTTTGATGTCCATTCACAACTTTTCCACACTACCCCCATCATGAACTCGAAAATCATGAAAAAAAAAAAAAAAAGATCCACCCTACAATATAAAGAACACGTCCGTTGCCGGCCTTGCCTGGCCCCCGTGCCGGTGGCACATAAAAGCACCATCCGTTCGTGGCCGTTTGCCAGCTCCGTCTGGCTCCTGTGCGGGTGGCACGTAAAAAGCACCCACTACACTCGCGGAGTGGCTGGCGTTAGGAAGGGCATCCAGCCGTAGAAACACTGCCAGATCAGACTGGGCCTGATGCAGCCTTCTGGCTTCACAGACCCCAGTTGAACCGTCCAACCCATGCTAGCATGGAAAACGAACGCTAAATGATGATGAAACGGAGTTTAAAATTTAACACCATTTGTGTTTCTTTTTATAAATACACTGAGAACCAGCCCTCAGTCTATAGATTAAATTAGATTTTTGGTACTTACTTCTATTCAGTATCCTACAAACACTTGATACTTTCACGGTTGTTTTACCTCACCCATAGTGAGGTAAAACAACCATGAAAGTATGTTATTGTACCTAGCCATTTCTTGCATCCTACATGTTGATGTGCCTAGATTCCATTGAATACTATAATTAATTTATACAAACATATATTCTTTCTTCTTTCACTTGTTTCAGTCATTTGACTGTTGCCATGCTGGAGCACTGCCTTGAAGGATGTTTTTAGTTGCACGAATCAACCCAGGACTTATTTTTTTAAGACTAGTACTTATTCTATCAATCTCTTTTGCTGAACCACCAAGTTACAGGGACATAAACACACCGACACCAGTTATCATGTGACGATGAGGGGGACAAACATAGACACAAAGACACACATATATGACAAGCTTCTTTTGGTTTCTTATTTCTTTATTGCCCACAAGGGGCTAAACATAGAGGAGACAAACAAAGACAGACAAATGGATTAAGTCGATTACATCGACCCCAGTGCATTTATCAACCCTGAAAGGATGAAAGGCTAAGTCAACCTCGGCGGAATTTGAACTCAGAACGTAACAGCAGATGAAATACCACTAAGCATTTCGGCCGGCGTGCTAACGTTTCTGCCAGCTCGCCGCCTTTCAGATTCTATCTACCAAATCCACTCACAAGGCTTTGGTCGGCCCAAGGCTATAGTAAGACACAAGCGCAAGGTACCATGCAGTGGGACTGAACCTTGAACAATGTGGTTGGGAAGCAAGCTTCTTACCATACAGTCATGCCTTATATATGAGTGTGTGTGTGTGTGTGTGTGTGTGTTATATACACATACACACAAACAGCTTTATACAATTTATCTATCAAATTCATGCACAATGCCTTAGTCAGTCCATGGCTACAGTAACAGAGACTTATCCAAAGTGCCACATACTAGAACTGAACCCCAAACCATGTGGTTGGGAAGCAAACCCTAACCATACAACTATACCTACATCTATAATTACATATATGGCCCTCCATCGATTTCAACAATGAGTTATCAATGGACAGACCAATTATAACATTGCCTACTCATATTAAGTGGTTGTGTATTCGACAGTCATGTTTATACTTAATGTAGTCCTGAAGCAGTGTTGGAGTGTGTGACAGGCATAATCAAACCGATAGGCTTCGGTACAGTTTCCATATTCCTAGTTTTACTAAGGAGGGTAGGATCAAAATAAATCTTTGATAAAAAAACAAGAAAAAATGCAAAAAAAAAACCCAACTGAATCAAGATGCCACATAGTAGGATTGAAACCAGGACCACACGACAGTGAAGTGAACTGCTTAACTATTTGGCACAATGCTGCATGCACACACAGACACACGTACATATAATTACTTGAAGACAGATATATATATATATATATATATATATATATATAATATATATATATATATATTATATATATATATATATACCAATTAAGGACTGAACACGAAAAAGTGGACAGTCAACATGCTAGATATAGACGTCAAATCGCCATTCTCCACAAAAGATTATGTTCTCAAATCAAACTCAACACATATATACATACTTATATACACAAATATAAACATAACGATGGTGTCCCAGCATGACCGTGGCTTTCGAGCTGAAACTAGTTAGAGCTTATATACATACAAATATATACACACACACATAAATACGTATACAAAAATATATACATATATATACACACACATACATATGCACACTTATAAAAATATACATATACACACATACACCTATATATCGACGTATACATATACACATATACATGCATATATGCACATACATATATACGTACACATATACATTCACACGTAAACCATGTCTATATATACACGTATTCATACACAGGTTATCTACAAAATTAATCTGTGCATGCGTATATAATTTCATTGATACACGCGAATATACTTTTTATGGCATGTACATATTTTCACACACACACATACAAACGAATGTATACACATACATATATATACACACGCATACGACACACATCGAGGGGGGGAGAGAGAGAGAGAGAGAGGGAGCTTTACTAAAAAGGAGGGAAAATATATAGATAATATATACACCCTCACCGACATTAACACAATCAGATGCAGGGCGACGGGGACGCCTCTACACGATCGTTCGAAGTTCTAGAAATAGCAGCCAAATCCCCTTAAAATCAGATAGTACCACCTTAAAAAAACAAGAAGCGGGGAACACATCGTGTAATGGAATGTTGCTGAATATACTAAAAAAAAAATGTGATGGTCACGGTGGAAAAAACTTGCGATCATATATCTGCTAAATAAAGTTTGACCTAAGGCCTAGGGTTAAAATAACAGTAACACCGCTTGTAGGAGTAGAGGCAAAATGGATAACTAAGGGGTTATAAAATTATCTTTAAGTAGGACAAGAGGAGGGGGTCCCTTTAGAGCTTGAGACCCAGATCGTTCAATTCTATTTGCTTTTATGGACGAAAATTGATGTTGATGTCGTTTAACACCAGGTTAAACTAGATGGAAATGGATCTATGATCATAATGGCTTGGCGTGTATATATACACAAGTGCGCCCTAACCATCATCACACGCCGACTTTGTTCCCTCATAACTTTCAGAAAAATGGATATGTTTCAATGAAATTTTGTACAAGAACCTTTTAGATGGCATAGATTACGATTACATTGGAATTTAATCTGAAAACATAAAAATAAAAAATTGGTGGGCGCACCAACATCGCATAATTTATTTTTTCAAAATCTGAAGTTAATTCAACCAAGACAATCTAACATATTTGTTTTGTGTTTTTTTTTAATTAAGCAGTGGACTACATTATCGAAAATGCGCTAGTTTTTTTTTTCATCTTTTATTTTATTTATTTCCAAGTAACTGGATGTCACCTTCATAATTGAGAATCACTAGCAGATTTGACAGCTATTTCTAGCAAACCGAAAGATCATATAGAGAACGGATCCTTCGCTCGTTCGTCTTGGCGATGGCGCAATTTTGGACTCTTAAACTTTTAAAAAACTTTTAGAAAATTATTCTGACATTCAACTTTTTAAGACGTTTTCTTTTTATTTTATAAGTTTTTGACGAACTTAGTTCCACGGTCAGTCTGGAGTGAAAAAAATACGGAAATACAACTTATAACAAAAAACATTCCATCCGTGACCATTCCGTCTTTATAATTTGTATGGGGAGGGTATATATATAGGGGACATCATCCAATCAGTCCTTTATTTTTTAATTGGACAGAAGTGTGCCCCACCAGTTTCCTCACACACACAGCATTATATACATATATATAAATATAGATACACACACATATACATACATATATAAAAACAAACATATGTAATCACAGACGTTATGAAACTGATTATTATCGGGGAAAAAACTAGTCTCCGAGTGATCACAATAAGCGGCTTCTACTTAACACATCAATAATGTCCATTAGTGGTTCTATTATCATAATTAAAAGCAGCATGGACGCCAGACTTAGATAATTTTTTAAAACTTCCGTCATTAATCCTTGTAATGTTACCTCATCCCATACCCTTATGGCAAATAATGGAACCTCTATTATTATTATTATTGAGGGCAGTGGGATTCTTTGTCCAAGAATATTAAAGTTCGTCGTGATAATTCCGTTCCCATCCAGGATCTTTAAAATAAATAAATATACCAGTCAGATGCTAAGGTCCGATATATATTTTCGACCGCCTCTGAGCCTATGTAAGAAGAAATGGTTATTATTATTAATAATAATAATGATGCTGATTAATGTCGTTTCGATGTGACACGGTGAACTTTTCAACTTTCCAAAAAGTCATTATTATCAGTATTATTGTTACCAAAACAGTTATAATTAGGAACTAACCATGAAACACTCTTAAACGATTTTTTTCCCTCCTTCGTTAATTACTTAACTTGAGGCAAATAATGACATTATTATTACTTTACGTTCCGAGTTCTGATCCTCTTGAGGTCGACTTTACATCTCATCTTTTCGCAGTTCGATAAGCTAAGTTATCAACTGAGAACTAAGATCGATATGATCGACTAGCCCCCTCCCATACTATTTCAGGCTTTGTACCTATATTAATTATCATTATTATTATTTGAAATACATCCCCCCGATACTTTATTTGAACAAGGAAGCTATAACAAAAATAAACAATTGCAAGAAATTAAATTTATCAAAGTTATTAAAAAATATAACGATGGGAGAGATGAATGAATGAATGAAATCAGGAAGTAGTGATGTTCATGCTGAGATTTGTTCGCGGCAAAAATAAACCGCGAAAGAAAATGAAAAAGAAGTTAAACATAAGCATTTTCCAATATAAATAATAATTATTATTATTATCTCTAACATTTTCCAATATAAATATCTGTAAAAAAAACAAAAAACTATTCCTGTTGAAATACAAAATTTCAGATTGAAATGGTAGAAATGATGTTGTGATGTTCATGCTTTTCTCTAAGAAAATATTAGCAGCTTAATTTAAACAGGAGTAGCACTGTTGCTTCAATGAAAACGGGAGTTCTTGGACACGTTCATGTCCACGTTTTCTATTATAAAAAGAAACAAAATTTGTAAAGTCTCCCTCAAAACCAAGATTATGGCCATTTCTTAATAAAAGTAATTTTATAAAATTAAAGAGGAATAATAATTTTCTACCAGAAGTTTGGTTTTGACAAAACTTATGAGAAATCTTACCTCTTCCTATTCTAATAAAATCTAAAAAGAAAAAAGCTGAGATTTCATGGAAAGAAACAAAATTTGGGGATTTTTTAAACTTCAGATGCTGCCATGTTGAGGTTAAAGCTTAAATTTTGTCAATTAACTTTCTCTCACATTTATGTATCTATCTAATTTCACCCGTTTTAATCACTCTTTCACTTTTACATAAAAATCAAAATCACCCTCTCATACATTCTCTCTGGCTATCTTCCTCACATTAACTCCCACCCTCATGATTCGGCAATGCAACTCTGCCCCTCACTCTCTCTCAATCACAATATTGCTCACTGCCTCCCCTTCGAAGGAACCTTCACCCCTCACTCACTGACTTTTACTCTTTCTCTCTCTCTCTAAAAGACGGTCGCTCACCTGTCATGTTGTCGGCGATGATTGTGATGTCGGCATCAGTGCTACTGTTATTGTTGGTGGTAATATCAGTCGGCGCCACAAAAACTTCCAAACAATTATCACCCATTTTGTCTTTCCTTTCTCTGCCAAACACCTTAAATATATTTATGCAAGTCGAAAGTTACAAGACAAACTGGCGATACTGCAATCTGTATTTAAATAAAAACAAAATTTCGGAAAATTCCTATAGATCTTGATTTCCCCCTTCGTTATTCTTCGCTTCGGTTTTCCACACTTAAAAATAATTCATGTGTTTGTATTTTGAGGACGACATCAAGAAAATACGTAGACTTCCGAAACTTCTATGAAGGACTTACAAAGCTACTTTTCATAAGTTGGCGGGAATGTAGGGGAATTTCCCTGAGATTTTCGTGCATTCTCATTGGTGAATAATAATCACAACTATAACGGCACGTAGAGGTTGAAAACAAAATTGGAAATATTGTTTAAATTAATATTTTTTAAATTTATTAAGTAATAAAATAAATCATATTCTGTTCTTTTTCTCCTTGCATATATTTAATATTTGTATATGCTTATGTATATATATCCATGTAAGTGTCAGTGTTATGTAAATCCCCACCCTCCTTGCTACCTTACAAAACTGTTTGGCTAATCAAAAAAGGATATTACATTAAATGCGGATTTTATAGTAAGAGTACAACCGGATGTAGAAATTAAAGAAGTCGGCAAAAAAAAAATTAATATTGTCAAAAGTAAATAATAATATTTTTTTAATAATAGCAATAATATTAATATTAAAAATAATAATAGTCATTATATTAATGATAATATCAATATCAATAATGAACGTAAAAAAATCAGACGATACAGAGTTTCTTCTCGGTTGAACTAACTCAACCACGTTACTTATTGCAGCCGACAGTTCTTTCTCATTCATATCACTAATATTTCCTTATTTTTCTCTTACTTTTTCCTCTCTATCTTTCTCTTAACCATCTTTCTTCCATTTGTTATCCATTTATTAACCATCTTTCTACCATTTGTTATTCATTTATTAACCATCTTTCTACCATTTGTTATCCATTTATTAACCATCTTTCTTCCATTTGTTATCCATTTATTAACCATCTTTCTACCATTTGTTATTCATTTATTAACCATCTTTCTTCCATTTGTTATCCATTTATTAACCATCTTTCTTCCATTTGTTATCCATTTATTAACCATCTTTCTTCCATTTGTCATCCATTTATTAACCATCTTTCTTCCATTTGTTATCCATTTATTAACCATCTTTCTTCCATTTGTTATCCATTTATTAACCATCTTTCTACCATTTGTTATCCATTTATTAACCATCTTTCTTCCATTTGTTATTCATTTATTAACCATCTTTCTTCCATTTGTTATCCATTTATTAACCATCTTTCTTCCATTTGTTATCCATTTATTACCATCTTTCTACCATTTGTTTTCATTTTTTATTAACCATCTTTTTTTGGTTCTTTTTTTTATCATTATTACCTCTTTCTTCCATTTGTTATTCATTATTAACCATCTTTCTTCATTTGTTATTCATTTATTAACCATCTTTCTCTTCCATTTGTTATTCATTTATTAACCATCTTTTACCATTTGTTATCCATTTATTAACCATCTTTCTTCCATTTGTTATCCATTTTAACCATCTTTCTTCCATTTGTTATCCATTTATTAACCATCTTTCTTCCATTTGTTATTCATTTATTAACCATCTTTCTTCCATTTGTTATTCATTTATTAACCATCTTTCTTCCATTTGTTATCCATTTATTAACCATCTTTCTTTCTTCCATTTGTTATTCATTTATTAACCATCTTTCTTCCATTTGTTATCATTTATTAACATCGTTCTTTCTACCATTTGTTATCCATTTATTACCATCTTTCTTCCATTTGTTATCCATTTATTAACCATCTTTCTTCATTTGTTATTCATTTATTAACCATCTTTCTTCCATTTGTATCCATTATTAACCATCTTCTTTCTTCTCCATTTGTTATCCATTTATTAACCATCTTCTACCATTTGTTATTCTTTATTAACCATCTTTCTTCCATTTGTTATCCATTTATTAACCATCTTTCTTCCATTTGTTTTCATTTATTAACCATCTTTCTCCATTTGTTATTCATTTATTAACCATCTTTCTTCTTATGTTATTCATTTATTAACCATCTTTCTACCATTTGTTTCCATTTATTAACCATCTTTCTTCCATTTGTTATCCATTTATACCATCTTTCTTCCATTGTTATCCATTTATTAACCATCTTTCTTCCATTGTTATTCATTTATTAACCATTTTCTTCCTTTGTTATTCATTTATTACCCATATTCTTCCATTTGTTATCCTTTATTACCATCTTTCTTCCATTTGTTATTCATTTATTACCATCTTTCTTCCATTTGTTATTCATGTATTAACCATCTTCAACCATTTGTTATTCATTTATTAACCATCTTTCTTCCATTTGTTATCCATTTATTAACCATCTTTCTTCCATTTGTTATCCATTTATTAACCATCTTTCTTCCATTTGTTATCCATTTATTAACCATCTTTCTCCCATTTGTTATCATCTCTCTGTCTAATTCTTTATCTTTATTTTGTTTTGTCATTTATTCTCTTTCACTTCTTCTCTATCACATCCTCTCCCTCTCATTTTCATTACGTTTTTCTTCTTTTTTTTTTTATTCATTCTTTCCGTTCTGCTAATCATTCCTGTCTTATTCTCTCTGTCTCGCATTTATTTCTTTTTCTGCCTCTGTTTTGCTTTCCCTCTCGTCTGCTGTCTCATTCTTCCTTTCTTTCTCTTTCTCTCATTATCACTCTTTCACGTCGTTATCGGCAGAATGACCCAACCAAAATACAACAATACACACGGTTACTCATCAACAATTTACCAATAACTAATAGTGAGCTGTGTATTTAGTGCATGTTTAGTGTACTAAAGTACAAAAAAAGTAATGGCCAAACAAATATACGTATATCCATGAGTGTGAAGACTTGTTTAGACGTTAGGGATGTTAGGTTCATGATCCTGAGTCACAGATACGATTCCTAGATCAGGTGACGTGTTCTGCTCTTGAGCAAGGCACTTCATTTCATGTTGCTTCAGTCTACTCAGTTGAAAATGAGAACTAACCAAGTGCTGGCATCTGTCTGAAAGCTGGTGAGCTGGCAGAAACGTTAGCACGCCGGGCGAAATGCTTAGCGGCATTTCGTCTGTCTTTACGTTCTGAGTTCAAATTCCGCCGAGGTCGACTTTGCCTTTCATCCTTCCGGGGTCGATAAATTAAATACCAGTTGTGTACCGGGGTCGATCTAATCGACTGGCTTCCTCCCCCGCCAAAATTTCGGGCCTTGTGCCTAAAATTTAAAAAAAAATATCTCTCTCTCTCTCTCTCTTTCTCGCTCTCTGTCAAATTCTGAAGTTCCTTTCTTCCTTCCTATCCCTTGGCCGTGTATTTTCAGGGTTCCACAGTATATTTATCTATTTATTCTACAGTTGACCCAGTAAATGACCCCAGCCTAAATTCACAAAGACATTTCCCTCACCACCTTCAATAATACCAAATTTCTCCCTCACTTTTCCTCCTCACCTTTTCTTTATTTATTTATATTCTTATTCTTTTCCTTAACAAATTTGGACATCTACCCACTCCCATATATTCTTCACAAATATGTTTTCCCTTTCGTTCCCTCACTCTGTGCTTTCCACACATTTTCCATCAAACCTCCTGTAATCAACACAGGATTTCTTGGCAGCAATCATCATCATCATCATCATCGTTTAACGTCCGTTTTCCGCGCTAGCATGGGTTGGACGGTTCGACCGGGGTCTGGGAAGCCAGGGGCTGCACCAGGCTCCAGTCTGATCTGGCAGAGTTTCTACAGCTGGATGCCCTTCCTAACGACATCCAATGTGACCTTCATTTCACTAAGGTATCTTTGGCCTGGGGAGTAGCTAGTGGATTACTCCTCTTTTCGGTAATTACTGCTTCTGAGGTTCTGCTAGCGAGGAGACATATGTAGCCCAGTTTTTACCTGCTCCATTCCCTAAATTTGGATTTTTATTCACTTGAACAGCAACCCCAATTGCTGTGAATTATAAAATAACTTTTTTCAACTCATCAAACTTTGATATGGGGAAAATTTACAACCTTCTACATCAATGAACTATTATTATTACCTGAAAGTTGTTTTTTTATACCTTCTATGCACTGTTTGAAACTTATTAACTTCCTACACCTTGATCCTTGGATCTTACATTTACATATCACTATATAAGGAAGTTTACAGTTATCACATAGGCACTTCAAATTTCTTTTAAAACATTTTATTACATTTAAATTTCTATCTTACAAACTGAAAAGGGAACTTGACAAAATTAACTAAATTAGCATAGAATAATGGTTTCATAGTTTTTTTATAATCAAGATCTAATACAGTTCTATATTTAAGAGATGAGGAATTATTTACGTTTGATGGATATTTGTCCTCATCTTGTATGTTGTTTGTTCTTAACACAACGCTTCAGCTGATATACCTCTGGAGAGTATATCAGCCGAAACGTGTTATCAACAAACAAGATGAGGACAAATATCCATCAAATGTAAATAATGTAAATAAATTAAGATCCAAACTGTTAATATATGAATGCAAAAGAGACAATTGAATAACTGTAAACCTACTTTTGAACCACCCTGTATATATAATATATATATATATATATATATATATATATATATATATATATATATATATATATATATATATATATATATGTTAGGGAGTATAACTCCAAACTTACTGGGAAAAATTCAATTTATTATTAAAGACCAGACACAACGCCCATTGAGACTGAGAGGTCAAAAGAATATTAGTGGAACTGAAGAATTAAAGCAGCCACCAAGTTAAAACATAACCAGCCAGATATTGTCGTGCGGAATCACTAATATAAATTATGTTCCATTGTGATTGTTGCCAGGGCCACGGATTGGCTCCCATGCCGGTAGCATGTGAAAAGCACCATTTGAGTGTGATCGTTGCCAGAGTCACCCTACTGGCACATGTGCTGGAGGCATGTGAAAAACAGCATTCAAGCAAGGTCATTGCCAGTGCTGCTGGACTGGCTCCCATGCAGGTAGCACATAAAAAATACCTTTTGAGCGTGGTCATTGCCAGAATCGCCTGACTGGCCCTCGTGCCGGTCTCACGTAAAAGCACCCACTACACTCTCGGAGTGGTTGGCGTTGGGAAGGGCATCCAGCTGTAGAAACTTAGCCAGATCAGATTGAGCCTGGTGCAGCCTCTGGCTTCCCAGTCCTCAGTCAAACCATCCAACCCATGCCAGCATGGAAAGCAGACATTAAACGATGATGATGATGATGTGGAAATCAGCTGCCCTCTGGACACCATTGTGGTTGTTAAAAACATACAAGAGACAGAGAACTTCCATGGACCACTGATAAGGAGTTTGCAAATCTAGAATTGAAGATACACTTTCAGTTTCATACCTATTTCTTTATTACCCACAAGGGGCTAAACATAGAGGGGACAAACAAGGACAGACATAGGTATTAAGTCAATTACATTGACCCCAGTGCATAACTGGTACTTAATTTATCGACCCCGAAAGGATGAAAGGTAAAGTCGACCTCGGCGGAATTTGAACTGACAACGTAACGGCAAACGAAATACTGCAAAGCATTTCGCCCGGCGTGCTAATGATTCTGCCATGTGAAACTTAAGTTGGTGCTCCAGCACGGCCGCAATCAAATGACTGAAACAAGTAAAAGAATAAAAAACACTCTAACCACTGAGCCATGCACCTTCACATACATACATGCATACATACATACATGTATACATGCATACATACATACACTTTTACTCTTTTACTTGTTTCAGTCATTTGACTGCGGCCATGCTGGAGCACCTCCTTTAGTCGAGCAAATCGATCCCGGGACTTATTCTTTGTAAGCCCAGTACTTATTCTATTGGTCTCTTTTGCCAAACCGCTAAGTGACGGGGACGTAAACACACCAGCATCGGTTGTCAGGGGACAAACACAGACACACAATCACACACACACACACACATATATATACATATATACGACAGGCTTCTTTCAGTTTCCGTCTACCAAATCCACTCACAAGGCATTGGTCGGCCCGGGGCTATAGTAGAAGACACTTGCCCAAGATGCCACGCAGTGGGACTACATACACTTTTACTCTCTTTTACTCTTTTACTTCTTTCAGTGATTTGACTGTGGCCATGCTGGAACACCGCCCTCAGTTGAGCAAATTGATCCCGGGACTCACTCCTTGTAAGCTTAGTACTTATTCTATCGGCCACTCTTGTGAAGGAAAGCAATATAGTCAATTTTATCTGTGGGTGTTTTCCTTTTTGTTATCCTATTCAGACTGTTCTGGCCACTGCACCATGCCTTGTAGGAAGATGCTATCTGGAAGACATTCTCTTGCAGCTGGTAATAATGTGGTTGATGTCTTCAAGCTTGGTCTTGCACAACCTACATTGCTGTCTGTGAAAGCTTTCTGCCTCTTATCCTGTAGGATGTTGGCGGTGGAGATCTTTTGTTTTTGAATTGCATGGAGGTAGCCTTCAAATTTGAAAATTGAATTGCCAATTTTGACGTATGAAGTAACAGAACATTCAGTAGTCATTCGGCTGGCTACCAAATAAAGCATGTTTTTCGCACAACAACTTTTTTACTACAAAAATCACCTCGAAAACAATTTTGAGGCCTTTAGCTAAGGGAGGCAACTCTGCCTCAACAAACTTTATGTATGAGAGATTAATAAGAAAATGTTTAAAATACATGGAGTTTGAGCAGGGAATGAAACTTCGAAGATATTCTGTCAACTTTAGTATTATTCAATAGATAATCTTTTAATGTGAAGTATGTTTGTCTGTGTTTTGTTTAGCCCAGAGATGCTTCTGATGTAGCAGACCCCTTTGCATACTTGTTTTTGCTTCCTGAAATATTGTAAATCTGTGTCTTTCTTTCGATGAAAGGGTGTGCTTTGACAGAGATTTAGCTGCTAGTTGTAGTAGCTCAAGTTACCACAGAGACACCTCTGTGTGTGTGCGTTTTGTTGTGGTAAAAAAATGCTTTTTCTCAATATTTTTCACAAAATTTTTAAAGAAATCTGGACATGTTTCTTACTGCCAACCAATCAACTTCAAATTACAATCGTTAATTGTTGGAAGTCAAGTAGACTGAGATGTACATATAGTGTTATCGTTTAGAGTGGAAGTTCAATACGAAGTCTTGAACTCATTATCCTGTGGTTAGTAACCCATTACCTTAAATTTGAAGCCATTAAGTCTTTAGACATTATTTTATTGGGTTTAGGCTTTCGACTACTGCCATTATAGGGTGTCCCCTTCATGTATTTAGTTGATCATACTGACCTCAATTCGTATTTCAATTTGGCATTTATTTTATAGATCTCTGCTTGATGAACTGCTAACTTTGAGACATAGTGGGACACAATACTCGATTTAACAACAAATGTAAACACACACACTCACACATATTAGGTGCAAGAATGACTGTGTGGTTGAGAAGTTTGCCTCCCAGCCATATGGTTCCATGTTCAATCCCTCTGCATGGTACCTTAGGCAGGTTTTTTCTATTATAGCCCTAGGCCAACCACAGAATTGTAACTGGATTTGGTAGATGGAAACTGCAGCGTTGTTCATCAGAAAATGATTGAAAATCATGTTTATAAAGAAGAGTTGTTTGCTTCATACTCCTCGTGTGCTGATTCTGCTCATAAGAAAGGAGCAAATAATACAATATGGCTGTAGGTCATAACACTTAGGCAACGCCGGGGTGCATTGCTAGTTATTACATAAAAACATACATTGATATGCATGTATATGTTAAGGGGTCAAGCTGGCAGAAACATACACTGGGAAAATTGCTTAGTGGCGTCTTGTCTGCCTCAATGTTCTGAGTTCAAACTCCACCAAGGTCAACTTTGCCTTTCATCTTTTTGGGGTCGATATCAGTGACTTACCCCTCCTCCAAAATTTCAGGCCTTGTGCCTTTAGTAGAAAGGATTTTAACATAAAATGAACATTGATATTTATGTATAGGTGAAGGAGTCGCTGTGTGATAAGTAGCTTGCTTACCAGCCACATAGTCCCAGGTTCAGTCCCACTGCGTGGCTCCTGGGCCAAGTGTCTTCTACTATAGCCTTGGGCTGACCAAGGCCTTGTGAGTGGATTTGGTTGACGGAAACTGAAAAAAGCCTGTTATATATATATATATGTATATATATATGTGTATATGTTTGTGTGTCTGTGTTTGTCCCCCAACCATCGCTAGACAACCGATGTGGGTGTGTTTACATCCTTGTAACTTAGTGGTTCGGCAAAAGGGACTGATAGAATAAGTACTAGGCTTACAAAGAATAAGTCCCGGGGTTGATTTGGTTGACTAAAGGCAGTGCTCCAGCATGGCCACAGTCAAATGACTGACACCAATAAAAGAATATTATAGTGTGATGCTGGCAGAAGTGTAGCATACTGGGAAAATGCTTAGCAGCATCTTGGCTGTCTTTACAATCCGTGTTCAAATCCCACAGTGGGTTGACTTGGCCTTCCATCCTTCAGGGTCGATAAAATAACTACCAGTTGAGCACTGAGGTCAATGCAACCAACTTATGCTGCCTGTCCTTAAACTGCTGGCTTTGCACTAAAATTTGACACTTACTTACTTGTACTTGTGACAGTGTTCAACCAGGGTGGGTTGAGCCGGCTTCTTCTCTGGTCCTGGTGACATAACGAACCATGCTCAACAGTCCTGTGCGAGGTCACTGGAGATAGTGAGCCATTCGCGGTTCCATCTGCGCAGACCGACCACCTGCGGACCTGATAGTTCAGAGAGGTCCTCTTTTATTGTCATTGCCCAGGTCTTCAGCTGCCCGCCCGTGCGTTGTGCCGGCTGGGAAGTGGAGGTGGGAGGAGGACACCATGAACCAGCTCACCCTCTGGACACCGGGCCACATGACCGAACCACCCTAAGAAGCACCGAAGGGAGGGGTCAGAGATTCAGGCGATGACGAAGACCGGATGTAAGAACCCGATTTTTTTTCTTTTTATGAAAAAAATTTGAAACCAGTATGTATGAATGCATGTGTATGTGTGTGTGTGTGTGTGCGTGCGTGCATGGGTGATTTTGCGTACCCTGTCTTGACATCACATGAGGGTAGGAAACAAGCATCACCATTAAACAACCGATGTTGCTTGTTTCCAGTCTTCCATGAAAATCATTGTCTGGCCATGGGAAAATATATTTCCTTGTTTTCAAAATAGGTGAGGGTTGGCAACAAGGAGAGTGTCCAACTGTAGAATATCTCCCTCAGCAAATTCTTCCAGACTCATACAAGCATGGAAAAGCAGATAAGTGACCATGATGAGTGCTGTCTATTAGGAAGCGCCATAAAGGGTCTCGTCATGCATAATTCTGCGACATAATTCTACTGTATTTTTTTGTTTCTTACCAAATAAGTACAAATATGGAGATAGTTCAAACTCCTTTATGAATTTGTAGCTTTGTGTTAAGGTTTCTTATTTCTTTACTGCCCACAAGGGGCTAGACATAGAGGGGACAAACAAGGACAGACAAAGGGGTTAAGTCGATTAAATCGAACCCAGTGCGTAACTGGTACTTAATTTATTGACGTCAAAAGGATGAAAGGCAAAGTCAACCTCGGCAGAATTTGAACTCAGAACATAAAGACAGAAGAAATACCTGTTTCTTTACTACCCACAAGGGGCTAAACACAGAGAGGACAAACAAGGACAGACAAACGGATTAAGTCAATTAAATCGAACCCAGTGCGTAACTGGTACTTAATTTATTGATGCTGAAATGATGAAAGGCAAAGTCGACCTCATCAGAATTTGAACTCAGAACATGAAGACAGACCAAATACCACTAAGCATTTCGCCCGGCATGCTAACATTACCACCTTAGATTTGTGTTAAAATATAGTATCAGTGACTACTGTTTCAATAAACTAATCCACCAATTTTTGTCTTTGTTTTTCTCTTTGCATGTTATTGTCACCTTACTCCATCTTTACTCTATCTCTTCAGCTTTTCCACTACCACCATTTTCTCTCATTCTTCTTCTTCTTCTTCTTCTTCTTCTTCTTCTTCTTCTTCTTCTTCTTTTCCTTCTTCTTCTTTTATTCTTCTTCTTCCTCTTCTTCTACTTCTTCTGTTGCTGCTGCTGCTGATCTTCCTTCTCCTCCTACTCCTGTTCCTTCTTCTATTTATCTTCCTCCCACTTCTATAACAATGACTACGTCACAACTAAACGACTACGTCACAACTCTACGTCACATTTCTACATCATCATAAGCAAGAGATATTACTCTCCCATTCTCCAATAGCTCTCATACCTCTCTCTGTCTCTGTCTCCGTATTTCTCACTCTCTCTCTCTCTTCACATTCTCTCACTCTCTCGCTCTTTCTGTACTTCTGTAACTCCTTATTTTTCTTTCTTTCCAGACATATCCACTAACCATTCCTACTTAATAAAACTATCTGTAGCTGCACGTCATTCCAGCCATAATAGTAGTCATCATCATTATCATCATCATCATCATCATCATCATCGTAATCACTTTAACTTCCTCTCCTTTACCTCGTCCCCTCCTTCTCCTCCCCCTCCTCCTTCACTTTTACCTTCCTTTCCGTCCACCACTTCCTCCTCGTTCTACTCTTTCACCTTCCTTTACCTTCGTTTCAGTTCTCCTATGAAACGTCACACAAGAAAAGGAGAGAGAGTATAAGAGAGACAGAGAGTGTGAAAGAAAAAAGGTTAGGACTGACTCACTCCCTTTTTACGATTACTCTTCCTCCCCCTCCTTAGCTCTGGACTCCCAGCCGTGACCATTAACCAGCAACTCCGATAGTAACATCTCTTCTTGCTACTCCTCATTCACTGATCCTCCTACTACGTTTGGTTGTTACTGTGGTTGCTTCAGTTTTTGACCGACTGTCTTCCGATGTGAGCATTCGACCAGCTAGAAATAGCACCCCCACACCCCCAATTTAGATGAAAAACCCGTTTTCAATAAAGAAGGACATATTTTTTTTATGTACTTCCTGAAAGAGCACAGAAAAAAAAAATTGTGTTGGTCATGGCTGGAATGCTTTATGATCCCTGGTCTCATTGATTAGGATTTACACTACCACCACCAGCAACAACACCAATACTATGCCAATATCACCACCACCACCATCATCATCATCATCATCATAATCATCATCATCATCAGTCTATGGAAGGTGCCTCCTCCTCCAAGCTGCTAGAAATAGCAACCAGTTCTTCAAATCACAGTTGCATGTCTAGAAAAAATATAGTCCTTGATACACTATTCCTGAAGAGTGAGGGTGGGGGTGGGGTGGAATTAAAGAAAAATTGAATAGAAGCTGTGTAAATGTTTGTCAGAGTAAGTTTGTTAGGTCAAGGGTTCACTTGGGGCTAAGCAACACCATCATCATCATCACAACCATCATCATGATTATCGTCATCCCCATCATGATGATGATCATCATCATCTCGGCTACCACCATCGCCATCATCATCATAATCATTGTCGCGATCATCACCATCATTCTCACCAACACCGTCGCCAACATCATCACAACCACCGTTATCATCATTATCATCATCGTCATCGTTGTTGTTGTCGGCATCATCATCACCATCACCATCATCACCGGCATCAGCATCATCGTCACCATCATCACTACGACCACCACTACCACTACTACCATCATCATCATAATCATCACCATCATCTTCATCATCATCATAATCATCACCATCATCATCATCATCATCACATCATCATCATCATCATTACTATCATTACTATCATTACTATCATTACCATCATTATCATAATTGTCATCATTATCATTATTAGAATTATCTATTGCGGTGTAATTTCGTTGCTATCTCCTGTTATATATTTATTGTTCCACCACCACCACCACCATCACCACCATCACCACCACCACCACCACCATCACCACCACCACCACCACTAGCACCACTGCTGCTGCTGCCGCCGACACTGCCACCTTCCGAATTTTCCTGATCAGGAATCACTTTGTTGGTGCCCTTGTTTTTGCAATAGTAATTGCTATTGTTGTTGCTGCTGCTGCTGCTGCTGTTGTTGTTGCTGTTGCTGATACAGTTGCAACTGTAGTAGCTGCTGTTGATATTGGTATTCAGTTGTTGCTGCAATTATCATTCCATCCACCACCACTACCATTACAACCACCACCACCACCATCATCATCATCATCATCATCATCATCATCATCACCACCACTACCACCACCACCATCACAACCACCACCATCATCATCATCATCATCACCACCACCACCACCACCATTATCATCATCATCATCATCATCATCACCACCACTACCACCACCACCACCATCACAACAACCACCATCATCATCATCATCATCACCACCACCACCACCACCATCACAACCACCACCACCATCATCATCATCATCACCACCACCACCAACATCACAACCACCACCATCATCATCATCATCACCACCACCACCACCATCACAACCACCACCACCACTACAACCACCACCATCACAACCACCACTACAACCACCACCATCACAACCACCACTACCACCACCACCACCACCACTACCACCACCACCACCATCACAACCACCATCACAACCACCACCATCATCATCATCATCATCCTCATCATCATTATTATCATCACCACTGCCACTACCACCACCACCACCACCATTGCCATCATATCCAGCATTCTCATCATCATCAACAACAGCAGCAGCAGCAACCTCATCATCTTACACCCTCAAACACACATATACACAAACACACACTAAGACATACACGCAGCCTCACACACACACACACACACACACACACACACACACACACATAGACACACACATACAGACACGTAAAGAATCATGCTAATACATCAACCACCAGGAGAGCGGTGGTTCTACGTAACCATTATTGAAGAACAGTGGCAGCAGAATATCTGAAAGTGTCTGGGATATGGCGGTGGCGGTGAGAGTGTGGGGTTGGGGGTTGGGGGTGGAATGAGAAGTGATGCTGGGTGAGATGTAGCTGGAACACATGCAGCAACAGGCACTTTTAGCATTGTGTGTACGTGTGTGTGTGTGTGTATGCACAGAGCAAGAGAGAGAGAGATGTACACATGACACATACACATATATCATACACATACACACACATATTATATCATACACATACACATATATCATACACATACACATACACATATATCATACACACACACACACATATATATATATATGTATATATGTATGCATATGCATATATATTTATATGTATGTATGTATTACTATGTATATATATATACATTATATATTGTATGTGTATGTAAGTATATACACACACACTCACATATATGTGTTTGTATATATATATATATATATATACACATACATATATGTATATGTATATATATATATATATGTATGTATGTATATATATAATATAATATATATATATATATATATACATACATACATACATATATATATATATATATATATATATATATATATGATGTATGTATTGTTATACGTGTGTATGTATATGTATGTATAAGTGTGTGTAGATATGTGCAATAAAAGAAATATAAATATATATATATATACATATATATACACTGTTTGTTGTCTTCTGATACCTGTGCTTCCACTATATAACTATATATTACACACACACACAAACATACACACGCACACACACACACACACACATACACACGTATATGTTTACATGTCACATGTGGTAAAGTAGTAGACTCAACAGAGAAAGGTTGGAGTAGGCAATGGGAAGGGGGCTGATGAGCACGAGGAAGGGGAGGAGGCTGAGAAGGAGAAGAGGAGGAGGACGAGGAGCTGGAGAAGTACAGGGTTATTTCCGATGAATTTATGTAGCAGACCCAGCAACGCGTGGGTGGACAAGGAGGAGAAGGAGAGAAGAAGAAGAAGAAGACGAGAAGGAGGAGGGGGTTCTCTTTGAAGAAGATCTGCTCTTTTTCCATGGCAAAGACAGAGGACTTTCCCCAGTCCGTAGGCGTCGAATATTATCATACATTTGTATGCAGTAACAGATCCTAGGATTTTCTTGGCATCTTCAGACCACTGTCAGCACGCTAAACCAGAATATATATCGCTCTTGTTATGTTGGCAGCTGGTGTTAATGGTTGTTTCCATGCAAAGTGCATGTGTGCATGAGTCTATGTATATATATTATATATATATATATATGTGTGTGTGTATGTATGTATATATATATATATATATATGTATGTATGTATGTATATATATATATAAATATATTTATATTTACACACACACACACATATATGTTTACATGTCACATGTGGTAAAGTAGTAGACTCAACAGAGAACGGTTGGAATAGGAAATGGGGGAGGGGGCTGATGAGCACGAGGAAGGGGAGGAGGCTGAGAAGGAGGAAGAAGAAGGAGAAGGGGAGGAGGAGGAGGAGCTGGAGAAGTACAGGGTTATTTCCGATGAATTTATGTAGCAGACCCAGCAACGCGTGGGTGGACAAGGAGGAGAAGGAGAGAAGAAGAAGAAGAAGACGAGAAGGAGGAGGGGGTTCTCTTTGAAGAAGATCTGCTCTTTTTCCATGGCAAAGACAGAGGACTTTCCCCAGTCCGTAGGCGTCGAATATTATCATACATTTGTATGCAGTAACAGATCCTAGGATTTTCTTGGCATCTTCAGACCACTGTCAGCACGCTAAACCAGAATATATATCGCTCTTGTTATGTTGGCAGCTGGTGTTAATGGTTGTTTCCATGCAAAGTGCATGTGTGCATGAGTGTATGTATACATATATATATATATATATGTGTGTGTGTGTGTATATATATATATATGTATATATATATATATATTTATATTTATATTTATATATATATATATATATATATATATATATATATATACAACGATGATGATAAACACACACACATAAATATATATATATATATATATATATATATATATAATATATATATATATGTGCATATTTATATACATAGAAATATATTATTATATATATGTATATTTATAGACATTCCCCAGTGTTTATAATATATTTGCATTCATTTATGTATTTGTCTTATATATCTTAGGTGTGTCTTGTATTCATGCATGAAAATCCATATAAGTAATAGACAGACAGACAGGCATACAGATCGATTGATCAATAGATAGATAGATAGATGAACAAACAGATATACATGTATGTATGTATCTCTTTATACAGGGTGTGATGGATAAATTGCTGCCATTATATACATATTATTTTGCCCGTGCACATAGATTGTTTTTGATTTTGTTGACTACACAGTATGGTAGGGGCAGTTGGGCACTCTCTGTGAGAAAAAAGCAGCACCATGACGCAATTCACTCCACCAGAAATTTGGAAACGGCGTATTGTACTGCTTGGCATTCGTGCCAGAAGCTCCAATAAGAACATTTCAGAGTGTTTGGGTGTCAGTCTGAGGACAGTGCAATCTGAGGACATGTACCAAGAGTGATAAAAATCAAACATCCAGTCAACTTAATGGTGTTTGGAGTGATCACTAGTGATGACGATGTTATGCCTCCATTTATCTTCCTACATGGCCTCACACTCAACACGGAGGCCTGCATCAAGTACCTGGAGGAGGTAGTGCTGCCCTGGGTCAAAAGGGTGGCTGCTGGAAGACCCTATGTCTGGCAACAGGACTCTGCACCATGCCACACAAACAGAAGAACTCAGTCGTGGCTGTCAGACAATTTCTGCAACCACATCACCCCTAACATCTGGTCACCCAACTCCCCAAACTGCAACCCGCTTGATTATTATGTGTGGGGCGCAGTTGAATGAGAGACCAACAAAACTCCTTGTAACAGCAAAGATGAACTGAAGGCAAGGATCATGGCAGCATTTACCAACTTAAACAAGGAGACCGTCCAGAAGATTTGCAGATCTGAAGTCGTCTGGAGGCTGCGGTTGAAGCCAATAGCAATTTTATTGAATAAATTTACTCTTTAACATTTCAAGATAACCTTATGTAGTTTTGGTAAATATATCTGTTAAAACAATTTGTCAGTGTTGTTTTCATTTTTGCGCAATTTTTGTATAGTTTATTAACACCCCCTGTATATACACTTTACTTTTATATTTCTTTTCTACTAGTTTCCACTGGAGAGCCACAACTCTCTCTCTATATATATATGTACTCTTTTACTCTTTTACTTGTTTCAGTCATTTGGCTGTGGCCATGCTGGAACACCACCTTTAGTTGAGCAAATCGACTCCAGGACTTATTCTTTGTAAGCCTAGTACTTATTCTATCAGTCTCTTTTGGCGAACCGCTAAGTTACGGGGACGTAAACACACCAGCGTCGGTTGTCAAGTGATGTTGGGAGGACAAACACAGGCACACAAACATATACATACACATACATATATATATATACGACGGGCTTCTTTCAGTTTCCGTCTACCAAATCCACTCACAAGGCTTTGGGCGGCCTGAGGCTATAGTAGAAGACACTTGACCAAGGTGCCATGCAGTGGGACTGAACCCTGAACCATGTGGTCAGTAAGCAAGCTACTTACCACACAGCCACTCCTACGCCTATGTAGATATATACATATATATATATATATAATATATATATACATATATATATATACATATATATATATATATATATATATATATATAATATATATATATATATATATATATATATATATATAATATATATATATACACACACACACTAAACTCTGCTTGTGAAGACCTATTGAAGCAAGTGAAATCGAAATCAAATTCGATAACTGGTATCCATGCTAGTGGAGCACTAAGTGCATGATCATTACCACCGTCGCCTTACTGCCACATGTGTCAGTGGCACGTGAAAAATATTCAAGAGAGGTTGTTGCCACTGCTGCTGGACTGGCTCCTGTGTAGGTGGCATGTAAAAAAAATCATTTGAGCATGGCCATTGCCAGTACCGCCTGACTGGCCCTCATGCTGGTGGCACGTAAAAGCACCCACTACACTCTTGGTTGGCATTAGGAAGGGCATCCAGCTGTAGAAACTTTGCCAGATCAGATTGGATCCTAATGCAGCCATCTGGTTCGCCTATCCTAAAACAAATCGTCCAACCCATGCCAGCATGGAAAGCGAATGTTAAATGATGATGATGATGATGATATATATATGTATATTCTTTTATTTCTTTCAGTCAAGCAAGTCGACCTCAAGACTTATTCTTTGTAAGCTAGTACTTGTTCGGTTTTTTTTGCCAAACTAATAAGTTATGGGGATGCAAACACACCAACATCAATTGTCAAGCAATGGTAGGGGGACAAACCAGACACACACACACATATATATGCACACACACACACACACACATATATACATATATACGACAGGCTTCTTTCAGTTTCCGTCTACCAAATCCACTCACAAGGCTTTGGCTGGCCCAATGCTATAATAGAAGACACTTACCCAAGGTGCCATGCAGTGGGACTGAACCCAGAACCATGTGGTTGGTAAGCAAGCTACTTACCACACAGCCACTCCTGTGCCTATATATATATATACATGTGTGTGTACATATACATCAGCATATACTCATATATATATATATATATCTACACATACACACACATGAATATATATGTATAATCATGTGTATGTTTATTCATACATATACACAGACACACACAAATCATACATATACACACACACACGAGTGTCCATGTATGCACATACATACTTATGCACCTACATACATGCATGAGTGTCTGTATCTGTGTGTATGCGCATTAGTACATATGTGCATGCTTGTGTGCATGTGTGTGCAAGCGTGTATGTATGTACTTAGCCTTTCTTCATTGCAGGGTCGATAAGATAATGCATAAGTCATGTACTGGGTCGGTGGCATTGACTAACCCTATTCCCTTTTAAATTATTGGCCTTTGCCCAAATCAGGAACCATTAAGAAGCCAACAAGCTCATACAATCGTTAGAACATCCGACAGAATGTTTAACATCATTTCTTCCAACTCTTGTCACAGTCATCTTTGCTTTTTATCCTTTTAGGGTTAGTAAATAGAGTACAACACAAGTAATTGGGACTGAAATAGTTGACTTGTCCTCTCCCCTCAAAATATCAAGCTTTGTGCCAAAATTTGAAACCATTATCATAACTATTTTATTATTATTATTATTATTATTATTATTATTATTATTATTATTATTATTAAGATAGCGAGCTGGCAGAATCGTTAGCATGCAGGGAAAAATGCTTAATGGTACCAGTTAGGCACTGGGGTTGATGAAATCGACTAGCCCCCTTCCCCACAAAATTATCAAGGCCTTGTGCCCAGAATAGAAATAATAATAAATATTATTATAGCCATTATAATTAAAGCGAAGGGCTGGCAAAATCGTTAGCACTCCAGGTAAAATACTTCATGGCATTTTGTCCATCGTAATGTTCTGAGTTCAAATTCCACCGAGTGTGAATTTGTCTTGCAACTTTTGGGGGTGATGAAATATGTACCAGTTATGCACTGGGGTCGATGTAATCAACAAGTTTCCTCCGCCCAAATTTCAGGCTTTGTGCTTTTGGTAGAAAGGAGGCAAGCTGGCAGAAAGGTTAGCACACCAGGCGAAATGCCTAGCAGTATTTCATCTGTCTTTACATTCTGAGTTCAAATTCTATCAAGGTCGACTTTTCCTTTCATTCTTTTGGAGTCGATAAATTAAATACCAGTTATGCACTGGGTTGATGTTATCAAATTAATCCCTTTGTCTGTCCTTGTTTGTCCCCTCTATGTTTAGCCCCTTGTGGGCAATAAAGAAATACGAAACGTTAGCACGCTGGGCGAAATGCTTAGCAGTATTTCATCTTTACATTCTGAGTTCAAATTCCTCCAAGGTCGACTTTGCCTTTCATCCTTTCAGGGTCAATAAATTGAGTACCAGTGGCATTCTGGGGGGTCAATTTAATCAACTGGTCCCTTTCCCAAAAATTACGGGCCTTGTGCCTAGAGTAGAAAAGATTATTATTATTATTATCCTCCTCATCATTGTCGCCGTCGTCGTCGTCATCATCATCATCATCATCATCATCATTATTATTATTATTAAGGTGGTGAGCTGGCAGAATTGTTAGCTCAATGGGCAAAATGCTTTGTGACATTTTGCCTCTCTTTACGTTTTGAGTTCAAATTCCATCAAGGCCAATTTTGCCTTTCGTCCTTTCATCAAGTTGAGGACTAAGAGTTGATGTAACTGACTATCCCTCTCCTTATGGCAGAATTTGAAATAATAATTATTATTGTTAGCCCCCCCCATTCAATGCCAATCAAACAGACATTCCAATTGTGACCATCCTGTCTTATTCCTTTATTCAGAAAAGCCAAGATCATGTTATTATCTTTGCCATAGACTTGAAGGAAATGTGACTGTCTCCTCCGAAATTGCAGGCCTTGTGCCAAAATTTGAAATCATTATTTTTGTTATCATTAACAAGACTGCGAGCTGGCTGTATGGTATACTCACCAGCATTTTGCCCATCTTTATGTTCTGAGTTCAAATTCCACTGAAGTCAGCTTTGCCTTTCATCAACTTGAGGAATATTTCTGCCACAGAATCCAGGGAACTGGTCATATGATCCAATGGTTCAAGAAGAACCTTTGTTCCTTTTATTTTTTTAGAGTAACCACGGCTCTACACAATTTAGCTTCTGATAAATCATGTCTTTTAATTTTGGCTACTGTTCCATGTTCTTCTGTCTTTACTGCAGTATTCATAAATGGGTGAATATTCATTGACCATTGATCCTGCTCAACCGGAGCTGACCTACATCTAAATAATATCAACAGCAATGAGTAATAGCATCAGATATATCGGATTGTTCTTCCTACTGTTCTTTGACTGCCAAGTTCTTTTGATAATTCCAGCTTTTAGCTGCAGTCCTACTTTTACTAAGCATAAAACCAGAGATAGGAATTCTTTTGCCAAAACGGGGAAGACTAATTTTAATATATTTAACATTCTGGATGAGTTTCTCTTGCTTAACCAGCAAAAACAAATAATAATAATGATAATAATAATAATAATAATAATAATAATGATAATAATAATAATAGTAATATTAATAATAATGATAATAATAATAATAATGGGTGAATAACTTCCAACCTGTTGTCTCTTGAGGTCTCTGGGTGAGACTTGGAGCCAACTTGTACAGACATAAAGCAAAAGTCAAACATAGAATAATAATAATAATAATGATAATAATAATGATAATGATAATGATAATAATAATAATAATAATAATAATAATAATAATAGTAATATTAATAATAATAATAATAATAACAATAATAATAATAATAATAATAATAATCAGACAAATACATAACAAAAACACCAGGACTTACAAACACATATAACATACAGAAAATTGCACTACTAGGCACTGCACACATCCTACGCAGAACACTTTCCATACAATAACCATCAGAGCATCACAACAAATCACAGCACATACCCAAGGCACACAGAGCTGTGCTCGGTAGTGAAGTGAAAGCACGCTATAAAAATAAAACTACTGAATAATAATAATAATAATAATAATGATGATAATAATAATGATAATAATAATGATAATGGTAATAATAATAATAATAATAATAATAATAATAATAATAATAATAATAATAATAATAATAATAAAAATAGAGCCCTGGGAACAGTGAGCAAAAATCTTGAGAGATATGTGGAACAAATAGGGGCTGCAATAAAGGTGGAGTACTTGCAGAAAACAGCACTGCTTGGAACTGCTCAAATACTCCGGAAGGTGCTCGAAAAATAAGAGGTGTTACCTTCATTCACTGGTAGTGAACGGCTGACACTGTAGTACATCTCCAGCGTTAGAAGCTGTGCAAAGACAATAATAATAATAATCCTTTCTACTAAAAGCACAAGGCCTAAAGTTTGCAGGGAGGGGGTTAGTCAATTACATCGACCCCAGTGTTTCACTGGTACTTAATTTATCGACCACAAAAGAATGAATGGCAAAGTCGACTCCGACGGAATTTGAACTCAGAACGTGAAGATGGAATCAAATAGCACAAAGCATTTCGCCAAGCATGCTAACGATTCTGCCAGCTCACTGCCTTAAATAATAATAATAATAATAAGTTTCAAATGTTGGTACTGAGCCAGCAATTTCAGAGGTGAGGTAAGTAGATTAAATTGATCCCTGATGCTCAACTAATACCTATTTTATTGACCCCTAAATGAAGAAAGGTAAAGTTGACCTTGATAGAATTTGAACCCAGAAGTAAAGATGGATGAAGTGCCGCTAAGCATTTTGCTCACCATGCTAATGATTCTTTTCTACTCTAGGCACAAGGCCCGAAATTTTGGGGCAGTCAATTAGATCAACCCCAGTATGCAACTGGTACTTAATTTATTGACCCCCCAAAAGGATGAAAAGCAAAGTCGACCCCAGCGGAATTTGAACTCAGAACGTAAGGATGGATGGAATGCTGCTAAGCATTTTTCTCACCATGCTAATGATCTTTTTCTACTCTAGGCACAAGGCCTGAAATTTTGGGGGAGGGGGCCAGTTGATTAGATCAACCCCAGTATGCAACTGGTACTTAATTTATTGGCCCCAAAAGGATGAAAGGCAAAGTCGACCTTGGTGGAATTTGAACTCAGAAAAGGTGGATGAAATGTTTGCTAGGCATTTTTCCCAGTGTGCTAATAATTCTGCCAGATTGCTGCCTCGAATAACTATAATAATGCTTTCTGTTGTAGGCACAAAGCCTGAAATTTTTGAGGAAATGTGCTAATTGATTACTGAACTTTAATGTGTATAAGGAACCCTTTTTTTCGTCAAAATTTGGGTTTAAAAAATATGGGAGTTTTTTAAACGTAGATAGTATTATAATACCTTACAAAACTTTTTTTTCCAAATTTTAAGCCCCCAAAATTAAGGGGTTCCTTATACACGTTAAAATACGGTACATTGACACCAGTTAAGGTAAGGTAAAGTTAGCTTCTTGAGTCTTGCTGACTCACAAGGGCTGGTTACCTGGTTTCATGGCGTATACATTCTCCACCTGGACGAGATGCTGGTCCATCGTGGGGTTACTCATTTTTGTCAGTTGAGTGGACTGGAGCAACATGAAATGAAGTGTTTTGCTCCAGAACACAATGCATTGCCTGGTCCAGGAATTGAAAACACAATCTTACAATCATGAGTCCAACACCCCTAACCACTAAGCCATGTGCCTCCACTATCAACCCTGGTGCTCAAATGGTACATATTTATTGAGCCCCAAAAAATGAAAAACAAAGTCTACTTTGGTGGAATTATAATTCAAAACATAAAGACAGAAGATAATGCAGAAAATACCAGTAAAATACTGGGGTTAAATGAATCAATTACATTCTCTTCCTCCAAAACATGTAGACTAGTCTATGGTTAGTCTATTTATGTTTGTGAGTTCAAATCCTGCTGGAGTTTGATTTCCTACCCAACCTTTCATTCCTCAAGTATCAATAACATAAGTGCCAGTTATATGTGTGAATATTACAAATAATAACAAGAGCACTCAGAGAGCGCAAACCTCCACCAAGGCAACACCAATGTCCTCTCAACGATTAGCCAGAGATGATTTTTAAAATGAGAATGTCTGAAATAAACTTGACTGCTCTCACAAACAGGAATACTGAAAGTGAACCCGAATGCTCTCAAAAATTAAGAAGGAACAAAGCAGGAAAAATTATCAAGAATCCTTGTCCAGTAGTGCATCAATCTCAATATCTAATCAGTTCATGCCAGTGATGAGGCCAAACATTCCTGAAAGTTTCATCCGAATCCATCCAGTGGTTCTTAAGATATCTTGTCCACGGACAAACAAACAAACAAACACAACTGAAAACAATACTTCTGCCTTTGCTAAGGTGGAGGTAATTATTTAAGGTAATGAGCTGGCAGAATCGTTAGCATACTGGCAAAATGCTTAGCAGCATTTCATTTGTTTTAAGGTTTCGTGTTCAAATTCTGCTGAGGTTGATTTTCTTTCATCCTTTCGGGGGTGATGAAATAAGTACCAGTGGAGTACTGGGGACGGTGCAATTGACCTAACTCCTTCCACACAATGGTTGGCCTTGTGCCAA
>NW_021830031.1:105000-130000 GCF_006345805.1 Octopus sinensis | reverse complement strand
AGTGAAACAAAAACATCTCTCTATTGTAATGTCAGATACTTTCACTTTAATACTGAAACTATTAAAGTCAAACTATTATATAAGAGGAATGAACCATTAACAGTGGACATCCATATTGCTAAAAAAAGATCCGCTTTGGTCTTGTATGCTACACCACTGGTTTTCAATTCATATCAATCAAATTAATATTCAATTTCTCACCCTTATTATTTTAAATTCAAATTTAAACCCAGAACCATGTGTTTTGGAACGAAGTTTGTTACCACACAGCCACACCTGCACCTATGTATGTGTGTGTGTGTATGTGTGTATAGCTGTGTATGTGTGTATAGCTGTATATGTATACATTTATTTCTATACATAAAGATGTATATGTATACATGTATATGAGTAGATGTGTATATATATATATAGATGTACACATATATATTCACATATATACATGCATACATATATACACCCATACACACATACACACACACAGGTGCAGGTGTAGCTGTGTGGTAACAAACTTCGTTCCAAAACACATGGTCCTCAGTTCAGTCCCACTGTGTAGTGACTTGGCATGTGTCTTCTGCTATAGCCTCAGACCAACCAAAGCCTTGTCAGTGGATTTTGTAGACAGAAACTGAAAGAAATCAATCGTATATATATGTATGTATATATGTAAGTCTGTGTGTGTGTCTTTGTGTTTCTCCCAAATCACTGCCTCACAACTGGTGTTCGTTTATTTACATCCCCATAACTTACTGGTTTCACAAGAAGAAACTGATAGAATAAGTACCAGGCTTATCAAAATAAAAAAAAACCCACTTGGCAGTATCTCATATTTTTGTTTGCCCGCACAATTATCTTTGTGTGTGTGTGTGTGTTCATACACACACACACACACAAACACACACACACACCACACATATATATAGATAGATAGATTTCGTAGACAGAAACTTAAAGAAATCAATCGTATATATATGTATGTATATATTTAAGTGTATGTGTGTGACTTTGTTTCTGTGTTTCACCCTCATCACTGCTTCACAACTGCTCTTCGTTTATTTACATCCCCATAACTTACTGGTTTCAAAAAGAAGAAACTAATAGAATAAGTACCAGGCTTATCAACATAAAAAAACCACTACGCTGTGTCTCATATTTTTGTTTGCCCACTCAGTTGTATCTATCAATTTATCTTTGTGTGTGTGTGTATATATATATATATATATAATATATATATATATATATATATATATATATATATAGATGTACACATATATATTCACATATATACATGCATACATATATACACCCATACACACATACACACACACAGGTGCAGGTGTAGCTGTGTGGTAACAAACTTCGTTCCAAAACACATGGTCCTCAGTTCAGTCCCACTGTGTAGTGACTTGGCATGTGTCTTCTGCTATAGCCTCAGACCAACCAAAGCCTTGTCAGTGGATTTTGTAGACAGAAACTGAAAGAAATCAATCGTATATATATGTATGTATATATGTAAGTCTGTGTGTGTGTCTTTGTGTTTCTCCCAAATCACTGCCTCACAACTGGTGTTCGTTTATTTACATCCCCATAACTTACTGGTTTCACAAGAAGAAACTGATAGAATAAGTACCAGGCTTATCAAAATAAAAAAAAACCCACTAGGCAGTATCTCATATTTTTGTTTGCCCGCACAATTTATCTTTGTGTGTGTGTGTGTGTGTTCATACACACACACACACACACACAAACACACACACACACACATATATATAGATAGATAGATTTCGTAGACAGAAACTTAAAGAAATCAATCGTATATATATGTATGTATATATTTAAGTGTATGTGTGTGACTTTGTTTCTGTGTTTCACCCTCATCACTGCTTCACAACTGCTCTTCGTTTATTTATATCCCCATAACTTACTGGTTTCAAAAAGAAGAAACTAATAGAATAAGTACCAGGCTTATCAACATAAAAAAACCACTACGCTGTGTCTCATATTTTTGTTTGCCCACTCAGTTGTATCTATCAATTTATCTTTGTGTGTGTGTGTATATATATATATATATATATGTATATAATACACACACACACACGCACGCACACACACGCACGTACGCATATATATATACATGTATGTATATGTGTACGTTCATATTTATTATATCAAAGACAATGTTTTTATGTGTTCGTGTATTACTTATACATTCGAAAATTGCTGCACCTATCATAATGAAATTTGGAACACAAAATCCAAGCCTAGGGAGAAGGGTAATGCTGTGTGTTTCATACGTCATGGACCAAAATTACTGAATGGATCCTTATGATATTTGAAACTTAGATTCAATGCATAAGGGCGAGTATAATGCAATATGTTTGGTTTGAATTTCAGATGGCTTAAAGGGGGAAGAACCCCAAGGAAATTCATAAATTTTCGATGTTGATGAAATTTCAACCATGGGTTATTGACACACATCAAGAAGTATTCTCAAAGTTTCCACTTCACATGAAGATTCTAAGACACCCAAATGGGGGCCTTAACTCCCAAATTTTAGTCATTTCTTTTATGATTCAAAACTAGGTCAAAAGTACTGAATGGATCTTTACGAAATTTGGAAATTATATTCTATGCATAAGGGCCACAACCCCCATGACAATGCATATATTTTTGCTGTTGATGAAATTTTAACCATAGAGATTAGATACAAATAAAGTAATATTTATAAAATTTCATCTTCTTACAAGTTATTAAGAACCCACCATGGCGACTGAACACCCATAATTTTGTCATTTTATCTAAGCAAAGACGAATAGTTGTACTCTTGGAAGCTGTGGGGTCATCCGAGCATAGAAGATGCGCATTATTTGTAATTCAATGGTACAACAGTGTAAGAGTTTGCTTTGACATACACTTACATTATGATTTCTGCAATGTGCTGCATAAATTGTCAAGTAAATGAGAGGCATCTTTGCCTCCACTGATTCAGTTGCAAAGTGTTGAGTAAAGTTATTTGATTGCAGACCTCCTTTCAGTCTTTTTATTATCACTCGGTCACGCACAGTCCCTACATGGTAACATTGATTTCAAGGCCTTCCCAGATGAGTGACTGGTTATTCAAAGACATTTATAGATTGTAAATTTATTCTGTCCAGTTACATATCAGTATAGTGGTCATTTGCAAACTGCAACCTTCATTTCTCCTTAGCCCTCACGTCACACAGTTGTTAATGTTTATTTCAGTTGGGTCACGCCCTTCCAATTGCTATAGATTCGTAATACATCTTACTGCTGTGCCTGTCACCTGGATGATGAATACTACATTGGGAGTGGTAACGTCTAGGGTACTGTAGCTGACTGCTTACTGTGATCCTTAGTCTTTTGATTTCCTGTAGCTTTGCTCTCTTTTACAAACCCAGTGAACATATATTTCCTATTTCAAAGAAATTCAAACAACAGATATAAGACCCAAGTAAAAAAGATTCTCAACAATTCAACTTCTCTGGTTGACATTAAGACGCCCACCCCCAACAGGGGCGTTAACTCTCAAATTTTAGAGCTCCATGTATGTATGTGCATATATATATACATACACATATCTATATACATAACACTGAGAATGTGTGTCTGTCTGTCTGTGTGAATCCCTAAAACTTGAGAACTACACAACCAATTTCATTCAAATTTTACACATGCCTTACTTAGGGCATGCCTTACTTACTGGAGTGTCATGGGCAAAGCTCTGGACGACATTGAGGCGACTGTACACAGCTACCGGCCCACAGTCGACGCTATGGCGACCAGAGCTCGCTCTGGGCGACATTGAGGCGACTGTACACAGCTACCGGCCCACAGTCGACGCTATGGCGACCAGAGCTCGCTCTGGGCGACATTGAGGCGACTGTACACAGCTACCGGCCCACAGTCGACGCTATGGCGACCAGAGCTCGCTCTGGACGACATTGAGGCGACTGTACACAGCTACTGGCCCACGGTCGACGCTATGGCGACCAGAGCTCGCTCTGGGCGACATTGAAGCGACTGTACACAGCTACCGGCCCACAGTCGACGCTATGGCGACCAGAGCTCGCTCTGGGCGACATTGAGGCGACTGTACACAGCTACCGGCCCACGGTCGACGCTATGGCATTGGTGTCACCAGTACAAACGGGTTGGGTTGGGTTGGGTTGGGTTGGGTAAGCAACATATGTAAAAACAAGACAGGCAACATGAAAACATATGTATATGTATGTGTGTGCATATGTATGTGTATGTATATGTGTTGGTGTGTGTGTTTATGTGTATTGGTGTATGTGTTTATATGTGCATGTATGTGAATGTTTGTACATGTATGTATGTGTGTGTATGTATGTGTGTGTATGTGTATCTATATTTGTATGTGTATGTGTGTGCATGTATGTATGTGTATGTATGTATGCATGTGCATGTATGTATGGGCATGTATGTATGTGTATGTCTCTCTGTATGTATGTATGTATGTATGTATGTATGTATGTATGTATGTATGTATGTATGCGTATGCATATATTTAGCATTATTATTTTATAAGAAATAGAACTTTTATCATAGGTCTTAACTTTATTTTCAACTCTTAATATATGTGGATATCTTTTATCATAGGTCTTAACTTTATGTTCAACTCTTAATATATGTGGATATCTTTTATCATAGGTCTTAACTTTATTTTCAACTCTTAATATATGTGGATATCTTTTATCATAGGTCTTAACTTTATGTTCAACTCTTAATATATGTGGATATCTTTTATCATAGGTCTTAACTTTGTTCAACTCTTAATATATGTGGATATCTTTTTTATCATAGGTCTTAACTTTATTTTCAACTCTTAATATATGTGGATATCTTTTATCATAGGTCTTAACTTTATGTTCAACTCTTAATATATGTGGATATCTTTTATCATAGGTCTTAACTTTATGTTCAACTCTTAATATATGTGGATATATTTTATCATAGGTCTTAACTTTATTTTCAACTCTTAATATATGTGGATATCTTTTATCATAGGTCTTAACTTTATGTTCAACTCTTAATATATGTGGATATCTTTTATCATAGGTCTTAACTTTATTTTCAACTCTTAATATATGTGGATATCTTTTATCATAGGTCTTAACTTTATTTTCAACTCTAATATATGTGGATATCTTTTATCATAGGTCTTAACTTTATTTTCAACTCTAATATATGTGGATATCTTTTATCATAGGTCTTAACTTTATGTTCAACTCTTAATATATGTGGATATATTTTATCATAGGTCTTAACTTTATTTTCAACTCTTAATATATGTGGATATCTTTTATCATAGGTCTTAACTTTATGTTTAACTCTTAATATATGTGGATATCTTTTATCATAGGTCTTAACTTTATTTTCAACTCTTAATATATGTGGATATCTTTTATCATAGGTCTTAACTTTATTTTCAACTCTTAATATATGTGGATATCTTTTATCATAGGTCTTAACTTTATTTTCAACTCTTAATATATGTGGATATCTCTTATCATAGGTCTTAACTTTATTTTCAACTCTTAATATATGTGGATATCTTTTATCATAGGTCTTAACTTTATGTTCAACTCTTAATATATGTGGATATCTTTTATCATAGGTCTTAACTTTATTTTCAACTCTTAATATATGTGGATATCTTTTATCATAGGTCTTAACTTTATGTTCAACTCTTAATATATGTGGATATCTTTTATCATAGGTCTTAACTTTATTTTCAACTCTTAATATATGTGGATATCTTTTATCATAGGTCTTAACTTTATGTTCAACTCTTAATATATGTGGATATCTTTTATCATAGGTCTTAACTTTATGTTCAACTCTTAATATATGTGGATATCTCTCTCTTAAAGGGAGATAACACTAATTCATTTGAATTTATTTTCCTTAGTTACTAAATACTGAATAAAGCATACTTTTGCCACTGTTGGAACAATCAGATAATGTTACACCAGTAAATAAATGTTAACTAAACAATAATATTGTTATTAATAATATATATTTATGAGACACTGGTGGCACGTAAAAAGCACCCACTACACTCTCGGAGTGGTTGGCGTTAGGAAGGGCATCCAGCTGTAAAAACTCTGCCAGATCAACAAGATCGGAGCCTAGTGCAGCCATCTGGTTCGCCAGCCCTCGGTCAAAATCGTCCAACCCATGCTAGCATGGAAAGCGGACGTTAAACGAATGATGATGATGATGAGACAGTGAGCTGGTAGACTCGTTAGCTTGTTGGCCTGAAGTGGTAGTAGGTTCTTAATCCACCACTTGTTTTATTAATTATCACAAGGAAAAAGTGACATCTTAGCTTCAGCTTGCTATGTCATTATCACGAGTGTGTGTTTATCTATATAAAAATGAATATATATAAGTATGTATGTATGTATGTTTGTATATATGTATGCTTGTATGTACGCATGCATGTATGCATTTATGTATTCATGTATGTATGTATGTATTTACGTACATGCAGATACATACATATGTACATGCATGCATACATACATACATACACAGAGACAGACAGACAAAGATATGAATTCATTCTCTTATGTTTTTGGTGATGGTGATGGTGGTGGTGATGTGTTATTCAGTGATCTCTTAAAATTAGGGTGGCAGGAATTGTACATAAAATATAGGCATGGATTCCCATAGTTTCGGAAAATTCTAAAAGGTTCCAACAACACAACAAATTTAGAGACTACAAACGCAGTGGATGAGCACAATAATAAATTCATTCACTTCAATACAGAAGAATTTTATTCCTCTGCTTCTGGTAGCGCTTTATCTTCCATTACGACTACGCAGAACAATCTAGAACGATCCGAATAAAACTCCTAACAATACAACGGCTTCCTTTCACAACATGAACATCCAGGTAGAAAATAGCAGATCAGATACATCATGTCTATTTACATCAACGACACAAATAAATGCAGATATTTATACAGAGACAATGAACGTCCTCTCATACACAAAATGTCAATGATAAAAGCCTTCTTTACAAGAGCGTTTTGATATTGCTCCTTAACTGAAGCACCAGATAACACAATCAATTGAATGAATAAAACAGAATATAACAAACGGCTAATAACAATGGCTATTCTAATAAACTACTAGACTGAGCAAAGGAATGATATATGCAAAAATGCAACGCAAAAAGGATGCATCAGACTCCACACCTGTTCAAACCGTATTATTCACATGTACAGCATTTTCATTCATCATGGTTTAACTTCCACTTTTCTATGTCTGCATGGATCAGATGGAATTTGTTGAGGCAGATTTCCAACGGCTGGATGTCGTTCCTGTCACCGACCCTCACCAGTTTTCCAAATGAGGTAATATTTCCCCTTGTACAGCATTTTCATTCATCATGGTTTAACTTCCACTTTTCTATGTCTGCATGGATCAGATGGAATTTGTTGAGGCAGATTTCCAACAGCTGGATGTCCTTCCTGTCACCGACCCTCACCAGTTTTCCAAATGAGGTAATATTTCCCCTTGTACAGCATTTTCATTCATCATGGTTTAACTTCCACTTTTCTATGTCTGCATGGATCAGATGGAATTTGTTGAGGCAGATTTTTCAACAGCTGGATGTCATTCCTGTCACCGACCCTCACCAGTTTTCCAAATGAGGTAATATTCCCCTTGTACAGCATTTTCATTCATCATGGTTTAACTTCCACTTTTCTATGTCTGCATGGATCAGATGGAATTTGTTGAGGCAGATTTCCAACAGCTGGATGTCATTCCTGTCACCGACCCTCACCAGTTTTCCAAATGAGGTAATATTTCCCCTTGTACAGCATTTTCATTCATCATGGTTTAACTTCCACTTTTCTATGTCTGCATGGATCAGATGGAATTTGTTGAGGCAGATTTCCAACAGCTGGATGTCATTCCTGTCACCGACCCTCACCAGTTTTCCAAATGAGGTAATATTTCCCCTTGTACAGCATTTTCATTCATCATGGTTTAACTTCCACTTTTCTATGTCTGCATGGATCAGATGGAATTTGTTGAGGCAGATTTCCAACAGCTGGATGTCATTCCTGTCACCGACCCTCACCAGTTTTCCAAATGAGGTAATATTTCCCCTTGTACAGCATTTTCATTCATCATGGTTTAACTTCCACTTTTCTATGTCTGCATGGATCAGATGGAATTTGTTGAGGCAGATTTCCAACAGCTGGATGTCATTCCTGTCACCGACCCTCACCAGTTTTCCAAATGAGGTAATATTTCCCCTTGTACAGCATTTTCATTCATCATGGTTTAACTTCCACTTTTCTATGTCTGCATGGATCAGATGGAATTTGTTGAGGCAGATTTTCAACAGCTGGATGTCATTCCTGTCACCGACCCTCACCAGTTTTCCAAATGAGGTAATATTTCCCCTTGTACAGCATTTTCATTCATCATGGTTTAACTTCCACTTTTCTATGTCTGCATGGATCAGATGGAATTTGTTGAGGCAGATTTCCAACAGCTGGATGTCCTTCCTGTCACCGACCCTCACCAGTTTTCCAAATGAGGTAATATTTCCCCTTGTACAGCATTTTCATTCATCATGGTTTAACTTCCACTTTTCTCTGTCTGCATGGATCAGATGGAATTTGTTGAGGCAGATTTTTCAACAGCTGGATGTCATTCCTGTCACTGACCCTCACCAGTTTTCCAAATGAGGTAATATTTCCCCTTGTACAGCATTTTCATTCATCATGGTTTAACTTCCACTTTTCTATGTCTGCATGGATCAGATGGAATTTGTTGAGGCAGATTTTCAACAGCTGGATGTCATTCCTGTCACCGACCCTCACCAGTTTTCCAAATGAGGTAATATTTCCCCTTGTACAGCATTTTCATTCATCATGGTTTAACTTCCACTTTTCTATGTCTGCATGGATCAGATGGAATTTGTTGAGGCAGATTTCCTTCAACAGCTGGATGTCATTCCTGTCACCGACCCTCACCAGTTTTCCAAATGAGGTAATATTTCCCCTTGTACAGCATTTTCATTCATCATGGTTTAACTTCCACTTTTCTATGTCTGCATGGATCAGATGGAATTGTTGATGAGGCAGATTTCCAACAGCTGGATGTCATTCCTGTCACCGACCCTCACCAGTTTTCCAAATGTAATATTTCCCCTTGTACAGCATTTTCATTCATCATGGTTTAACTTCCACTTTTCTATGTCTGCATGGATCAGATGGAATTTGTTGAGGCAGATTTCCAACAGCTGGATGTCCTTCCTGTCACCGACCCTCACCAGTTTTCCAAATGAGGTAATATTTCCCCTTGTACAGCATTTTGATTCATCATGGTTTAACTTCCACTTTTCTATGTCTGCATGGATCAGATGGAATTTGTTGAGGCAGATTTTTCAACAGCTGGATGTCATTCCTGTCACTGACCCTCACCAGTTTTCCAAATGAGGTAATATTTCCCCTTGTACAGCATTTTGATTCATCATGGTTTAACTTCCACTTTTCTATGTCTGCATGGATCAGATGGAATTTGTTGAGGCAGATTTCAACAGCTGGATGTCATTCCTGTCACCGACCCTCACCAGTTTTCCAATGAGGTAATATTCCCCTTGTACAGCATTTTCATTCATCATGGTTTAACTTCCACTTTTCTATGTCTGCATGGATCAGATGGAATTTTTGAGGCAGATTTCCAACAGCTGGATGTCATTCCTGTCACCGACCCTCACCAGTTTTCCAAATGAGGTACTATTTCCCCTTGTACAGCATTTTCATTCATCATGGTTTAACTTCCACTTTTCTATGTCTGCATGGATCCGATGGAATTTGTTGAGGCAGATTTTTCAACAGCTGGATGTCATTCCTGTCACCGACTCTCACCAGTTTTCCAAATGAGGTAATATTTCCCCTTGTACAGCATTTTCATTCATCATGGTTTAACTTCCACTTTTCTATGTCTGCATGGATCAGAGGGAATTTGTTGAGGCAGATTTCCAACAGCTGGATGTCATTCCTGTCACCGACCCTCACCAGTTTTCCAAATGAGGTACTATTTCCCCTTGTACAGCATTTTCATTCATCATGGTTTAACTTCCACTTTTCTATGTCTGCATGGATCCGATGGAATTTGTTGAGGCAGATTTTTCAACAGCTGGATGTCATTCCTGTCACCGACCCTCACCAGTTTTCCAAATGAGGTAATTTTTCCCCTTGTACAGCATTTTCATTCATCTTGGTTTAACTTCCACTTTTCTATGTCTGCATGGATCAGATGGAATTTGTTGAGGCAGATTTTTCAACAGCTGGATGTCCTTCCTGTCACCGACCCTCACCAGTTTTCCAAATGAGGTAATATTTCCCCTTGTACAGCATTTTCATTCATCATGGTTTAACTTCCACTTTTCTATGTCTGCATGGATCAGATGGAATTTGTTGAGGCAGATTTCCAACAGCTGGATGTCCTTCCTGTCACCGACCCTCACCAGTTTTCCAAATGAGGTAATATTTCCCCTTGTACAGCATTTTCATTCATCATGGTTTAACTTCCACTTTTCTATGTCTGCATGGATCAGATGGAATTTGTTGAGGCAGATTTCCAACAGCTGGATGTCATTCCTGTCACCGACCCTCACCAGTTTTCCAAATGAGGTAATATTTCCCCTTGTACAGCATTTTCATTCATCATGGTTTAACTTCCACTTTTCTATGTCTGCATGGATCAGATGGAATTTGTTGAGGCAGATTTCCAACAGCTGGATGTCATTCCTGTCACCGACCCTCACCAGTTTTCCAAATGAGGTAATATTCCCCTTGTACAGCATTTTCATTCATCATGGTTTAACTTCCACTTTTCTATGTCTGCATGGATCAGATGGAATTTGTTGAGGCAGATTTCCAACAGCTGGATGTCATTCCTGTCACCGACCCTCACCAGTTTTCCAAATGAGGTAATATTTCCCCTTGTACAGCATTTTCATTCATCTGGTTAACTTCCACTTTTTATGTCTGCATGGATCAGATGGAATTTGTTGAGGCAGATTTTCAAACAGCTGGATGTCATTCCTGTCACCGACCCTCACCAGTTTTCCAAATGAGGTAATATTTCCCCTTGTACAGCATTTTCATTCATCATGGTTTAACTTCCACTTTTCTATGTCTGCATGGATCAGATGGAATTTGTTGAGGCAGATTTCCAACAGCTGGATGTCCTTCCTGTCACCGACCCTCACCAGTTTTCCAAATGAGGTAATATTTCCCCTTGTACAGCATTTTGATTCATCATGGTTTAACTTCCACTTTTCTATGTCTGCATGGATCAGATGGAATTTGTTGAGGCAGATTTTTCAACAGCTGGATGTCATTCCTGTCACTGACCCTCACCAGTTTTCCAAATGAGGTAATATTTCCCCTTGTACAGCATTTTCATTCATCATGGTTTAACTTCCACTTTTCTATGTCTGCATGGATCAGATGGAATTTGTTGAGGCAGATTTCCAACAGCTGGATGTCATTCCTGTCACCGACCCTCACCAGTTTTCCAAATGAGGTAATATTTCCCCTTGTACAGCTTTCATTCATCATGGTTTAACTTCCACTTTTCTATGTCTGCATGGATCAGATGGAATTTGTTGAGGCAGATTTCAACAGCTGGATGTCATTCCTGTCACCGACCCTCACCAGTTTTCCAAATGAGGTACTATTTCCCCTTGTACAGCATTTTCATTCATCATGGTTTAACTTCCACTTTTCTATGTCTGCATGGATCGATGGAATTTGTTGAGGCAGATTTTTCAACAGCTGGATGTCATTCCTGTCACCGACTCTCACCAGTTTTCCAAATGAGGTAATATTTCCCTTGTACAGCATTTTCATTCATCATGGTTTAACTTCCACTTTTCTATGTCTGCATGGATCAGATGGAATTTGTTGAGGCAGATTTCCAACAGCTGGATGTCATTCCTGTCACCGACCCTCACCAGTTTTCCAAATGAGGTACTATTTCCCCTTGTACAGCATTTTCATTCATCATGGTTTAACTTCCACTTTTCTATGTCTGCATGGATCCGATGGAATTTGTTGAGGCAGATTTTTCAACAGCTGGATGTCATTCCTGTCACCGACCCTCACCAGTTTTCCAAATGAGGTAATTTTTCCCCTTGTACAGCATTTTCATTCATCATGGTTTAACTTCCACTTTTCTATGTCTGCATGGATCAGATGGAATTTGTTGAGGCAGATTTCCAACAGCTGGATGTCCTTCCTGTCACCGACCCTCACCAGTTTTCCAAATGAGGTAATATTTCCCCTTGTACAGCATTTTGATTCATCATGGTTTAACTTCCACTTTTCTATGTCTGCATGGATCAGATGGAATTTGTTGAGGCAGATTTTTCAACAGCTGGATGTCATTCCTGTCACTGACCCTCACCAGTTTTCCAAATGAGGTAATATTTCCCCTTGTACAGCATTTTCATTCATCATGGTTTAACTTCCACTTTTCTATGTCTGCATGGATCAGATGGAATTTGTTGAGGCAGATTTCCAACAGCTGGATGTCATTCCTGTCACCGACCCTCACCAGTTTTCCAAATGAGGTAATATTTCCCCTTGTACAGCATTTTCATTCATCATGGTTTAACTTCCACTTTTCTATGTCTGCATGGATCAGATGGAATTTGTTGAGGCAGATTTCCAACAGCTGGATGTCATTCCTGTCACCGACCCTCACCAGTTTTCCAAATGAGGTACTATTTCCCCTTGTACAGCATTTTCATTCATCATGGTTTAACTTCCACTTTTCTATGTCTGCATGGATCCGATGGAATTTGTTGAGGCAGATTTTTCAACAGCTGGATGTCATTCCTGTCACCGACTCTCACCAGTTTTCCAAATGAGGTAATATTTCCCCTTGTACAGCATTTTCATTCATCATGGTTTAACTTCCACTTTTCTATGTCTGCATGGATCAGATGGAATTTGTTGAGGCAGATTTCCAACAGCTGGATGTCATTCCTGTCACCGACCCTCACCAGTTTTCCAAATGAGGTAATATTTCCCCTTGTACAGCATTTTCATTCATCATGGTTTAACTTCCACTTTTCTATGTCTGCATGGATCAGATGGAATTTGTTGAGGCAGATTTCCAACAGCTGGATGTCATTCCTGTCACCGACCCTCACCAGTTTTCCAAATGAGGTAATATTTCCCCTTGTACAGCATTTTCATTCATCATGGTTTAACTTCCACTTTTCTATGTCTGCATGGATCAGATGGAATTTGTTGAGGCAGATTTCCAACAGCTGGATGTCATTCCTGTCACCGACCCTCACCAGTTTTCCAAATGAGGTAATATTTCCCCTTGTACAGCATTTTCATTCATCATGGTTTAACTTCCACTTTTCTATGTCTGCATGGATCAGATGGAATTTGTTGAGGCAGATTTTTCAACAGCTGGATGTCATTCCTGTCACCGACCCTCACCAGTTTTCCAAATGAGGTAATATTTCCCCTTGTACAGCATTTTCATTCATCATGGTTTAACTTCCACTTTTCTATGTCTGCATGGATCAGATGGAATTTGTTGAGGCAGATTTCCAACAGCTGGATGTCCTTCCTGTCACCGACCCTCACCAGTTTTCCAAATGAGGTAATATTTCCCCTTGTACAGCATTTTGATTCATCATGGTTTAACTTCCACTTTTCTATGTCTGCATGGATCAGATGGAATTTGTTGAGGCAGATTTTTCAACAGCTGGATGTCATTCCTGTCACGACCCTCACCAGTTTTCCAAATGAGGTAATATTTCCCCTTGTACAGCATTTTCATTCATCATGGTTTAACTTCCACTTTTCTATGTCTGCATGGATCAGATGGAATTTGTTGAGGCAGATTTTCAACAGCTGGATGTCATTCCTGTCACCGACCCTCACCAGTTTTCCAAATGAGGTAATATTTCCCCTTGTACAGCATTTTCATTCATCATGGTTTAACTTCCACTTTTCTATGTCTGCATGGATCAGATGGAATTTGTTGAGGCAGATTTCCAACAGCTGGATGTCTTCCTGTCACCGACCCTCACCAGTTTTCAAATGAGGTACTATTTCCCCTTGTACAGCATTTTCATTCATCATGGTTTAACTTCCACTTTTCTATGTCTGCATGGATCCGATGGAATTTGTTGAGGCAGATTTTTCAACAGCTGGATGTCATTCCTGTCACCGACTCTCACCAGTTTTCCAAATGAGGTAATATTTCCCCTTGTACAGCATTTTCATTCATCATGGTTTAACTTCCACTTTTCTATGTCTGCATGGATCAGATGGAATTTGTTGAGGCAGATTTCCAACAGCTGGATGTCATTCCTGTCACCGACCCTCACCAGTTTTCCAAATGAGGTACTATTTCCCCTTGTACAGCATTTTCATTCATCATGGTTTAACTTCCACTTTTCTATGTCTGCATGGATCCGATGATGGAATTTGTTGAGGCAGATTTTTCAACAGCTGGATGTCATTCCTGTCACCGACCCTCACCAGTTTTCCAAATGAGGTAATTTTCCCCTTGTACAGCATTTTCATTCATCATGGTTTAACTTCCACTTTTCTATGTCTGCATGGATCAGATGGAATTTGTTGAGGCAGATTTCCAACAGCTGGATGTCCTTCCTGTCACCGACCCTCACCAGTTTTCCAAATGAGAGGTAATATTTCCCCTTGTACAGCATTTTGATTCATCATGGTTTAACTTCCACTTTTCTATGTCTGCATGGATCAGATGGAATTGTTGAGGCAGATTTTTCAACAGCTGGATGTCATCCTGTCACTGACCCTCACCAGTTTTCCAAATGAGGTAATATTTCCCCTTGTACAGCATTTTCATTCATCATGGTTTAACTTCCACTTTTCTATGTCTGCATGGATCAGATGGAATTTGTTGAGGCAGATTTCCAACAGCTGGATGTCTTCCTGTCACCGACCCTCACCAGTTTTCCAAATGAGGTAATATTTCCCCTTGTACAGCATTTTCATTCATCATGGTTTAACTTCCACTTTTCTATGTCTGCATGATCAGATGGAATTTGTTGAGGCAGATTTCCAACAGCTGGATGTCATTCCTGTCACCGACCCTCACCAGTTTTCCAAATGAGGTACTATTTCCCCTTGTACAGCATTTTCATTCATCATGGTTTAACTTCCACTTTTCTATGTCTGCATGGATCCGATGGAATTTGTTGAGGCAGATTTTTCAACAGCTGGATGTCATTCCTGTCACCGACTCTCACCAGTTTTCCAAATGAGGTAATATTTCCCCTTGTACAGCATTTTCATTCATCATGGTTTAACTTCCACTTTTCTATGTCTGCATGGATCAGATGGAATTTGTTGAGGCAGATTTCCAACAGCTGGATGTCATTCCTGTCACCGACCCTCACCAGTTTTCCAAATGAGGTACTATTTCCCCTTGTACAGCATTTTCATTCATCATGGTTTAACTTCCACTTTTCTATGTCTGCATGGATCCGATGGAATTTGTTGAGGCAGATTTTTCAACAGCTGGATGTCATTCCTGTCACCGACCCTCACCAGTTTTCCAAATGAGGTAATTTTTCCCCTTGTACAGCATTTTCATTCATCATGGTTTAACTTCCACTTTTCTATGTCTGCATGGATCAGATGGAATTTGTTGAGGCAGATTTTTCAACAGCTGGATGTCCTTCCTGTCACCGACCCTCACCAGTTTTCCAAATGAGGTAATATTTCCCCTTGTACAGCATTTTCATTCATCATGGTTTAACTTCCACTTTTCTATGTCTGCATGGATCAGATGGAATTTGTTGAGGCAGATTTCCAACAGCTGGATGTCCTTCCTGTCACCGACCCTCACCAGTTTTCCAAATGAGGTAATATTTCCCCTTGTACAGCATTTTGATTCATCATGGTTTAACTTCCACTTTTCTATGTCTGCATGGATCAGATGGAATTTGTTGAGGCAGATTTTTCAACAGCTGGATGTCATTCCTGTCACTGACCCTCACCACTTTTCCAAATGAGGTAATATTTCCCCTTGTACAGCATTTTCATTCATCATGGTTTAACTTCCACTTTTCTATGTCTGCATGGATCAGATGGAATTGTTGAGGCAGATTTCCAACAGCTGGATGTCCTTCCTGTCACCGACCCTCACCAGTTTTCCAAATGAGGTAATATTTCCCCTTGTACAGCATTTTCATTCATCATGGTTAACTTCCACTTTTCTATGTCTGCATGGATCAGATGGAATTTGTTGAGGCAGATTTCCAACAGCTGGATGTCCTTCCTGTCACCGACCCTCACCAGTTTTCCAAATGAGGTAATATTTCCCCTTGTACAGCATTTTCATTCATCATGGTTTAACTTCCACTTTTCTATGTCTGCATGGATCAGATGGAATTTGTTGAGGCAGATTTTTCAACAGCTGGATGTCCTTCCTGTCACCGACCCTCACCAGTTTTCCAAATGAGGTAATATTTCCCCTTGATCGGACATGTTTTTCATGGAAGGCTGGTAATGAAGAACATCGCTTCATTGACAAATGATGTTTATTTACAACCATCGTGTGAATGCTCGACAAGGGTACACACACATACACAAAAGCACACACACACAAGCACACACACACAAGCACACACACACAAGCACACACACGCACACAATCACACAAACACACAAGTACACACAAACACACTCACTCACATACACACAAGCTCACACAAACACACAAACATACAAGTACACACACACATGCACACAAGCACACACACACACACATACATAAAATAGACTTCTTTCAGATTCCATCAACTGCATCCACTCACAAGTCTTTGGTCAGCCTAGGGCTAAAGTAAAAGACACCTGCCGAAGGTGCCACACAGTGGAACTGAACCCAAACCTACATGGTTGTGAAGCAAATTTCTTAACCAGACAGCCATGCCTCCCCCTATAAAAAAAAAAAGACAGTGCTTAGAACACCAAAGTTTCCTTAAAAAACATCAATATTAAAAAAAACAAATCCCTTATTTATATCAAACTACAAACATGAAATCCTACAAATAAATTAATAAACAGTGGCTTCAAATTATGGCACAAGGCCAGCAATCGGGGTGGGTGGGTGGGAGTGCAATCCAATTATATTGACCCTAGTGCTCAACTGGTACTTATTTTATTGATCCCAAAAGGATGAACAGCAAAATTGATCCCAGCAGTGGTATCAGAATGTAGAGTCAAAAGAAATGCTGCTAAACATTTTTTCCATCCCTGTAACAATTCTTCCATTTCATTGGCTTAGATTTCCTAAGTATATTAACTCTAGAATAATGAATAAATAATCAAAATTCTCATAAAATAAACCATAGAAAATATAAATATATTCCTCAAAAACACCAATATTAAATTAAAAAAAGACTTTTTATTAATATCAAACCACAGCATGAAATCTTACAAACAAACTACTAAATATTAAAGTGATTTATATATTTGTTTATAAATGTAAAAGTTGCAAACTTCAAGACTCCAACAGTTTTGAAAATAGAAATAATACATTTCTAAATCTCTCAGAGAGATTTATGCAGTAGCATTCTTCCCTTTCATGGGACTGTCACATTAAGTTGATAACATACTATCACTTTATCATGCTACTACTGCATAAATCTCTCAGAGATTACATTTTTTTGATATCAGTGACTTTTCGTCACTGGAAAAAGGATATATATTTGCAAAGGGGACCCACTTTTCATCGGCAATCGGTGATTGTCGTACGCTGATGATGGGTCAATACCCAGAAACTCGAGTCCGTGTGTATCATGTCGGATTGAAGATGGGAAGGATGGCTTCCCTTTGCAAATACTGATAGGGCACAGAAAGTGTGTCAATAGCCAGTTGGAGGAGGTGTCCTCCTGGGGCTACAAGCAACAATAGCATCCGCCCTTAAGGGTTAGCCACATTTAAGTGGCAAATATGATTCACGTTGTTGTGCAGCTATTGTTTATACCTCCCTCAGAGATTCATTATTGATTATGTATTTCGCTTGAAATATATATATTTTCAAAGGCAGATAGACATCAACAGCTATCAAGCCATGCTACTCCAGGCTGATGACAAGCAATGACTCTGAAACTAGTCTCTGAGTGCTGGCTTTGCTGGGTGGAGGTGCTTATCTTCACTTTGAAAACATAAGGACACAGGAAGTGTTTCAAGTCCAACAGGATTAAATAACTGTAGTATTCTTCCCTTTCATGGGACTGTCACATTAAGTTGACAACATACAATCCAACAGTTTTGCTGACAATACAGAAATATATTCTTGCCAGCTCATCATATACAATGGTGAACAATTACATTGTAATTACATGGGAGCAATTACTATGCATTATATTACACAAAAGTTAAACAAAACTAGACAGTAAAATATTGGCACCTGTGCCGGTGGCACGTAAAAAGCACCCACTACACTCACGGAGTGGTTGGCGTTAGGAAGGGCATCCAACCATAGAAACACTGCCAGATCAGACTGGGTCTGGTGCAGCCTTCTGGCTTTCCAGACCCCAGTTGAACCGTCCAACCCATGCTAGCATGGAAAGCGGACGTTAAACGATGATGATGATGATGAACAACACATCTATCAATCTACAGAATTCCCTCGGAAAGATAAATGTTTACTGCTGAAAGTAATGTTCATAACATACTTTACTTAGGCTTTTGGCTCCCTAAGGAGTAATGGTAAGGAAAGGTAGTTTCCTTCTGAAGTCATATCGACTCATAAGGGCCAGCTTCCAGGTTTCCATGGCATATGTATTCCCTACCTGGACAGGATGCTGGTCCATTGCAGCATGACTCATTTCTGCCATTTCTGAGTGAACTGGAGCAACATGAAATGAAGTGTTTTGCTCAAGAACACAACTCGTTGCCCGGTTCAAGAATCGAAATAACAGTCTTACGATCATGAGTCCGACACACTAACCGCTAGGCCACATGCATCCACCCAATGGAGTATAGACCATTGATGACTTTTCGCCATTATTCTTGACCACGGGCTGTCCAAGCTCTTGGTGGTTTTGAATTGTCATTGATGGTTCTGTAACTTAGCATTCTGAAGATGAGCTTATGAGGGACCAGAAACTGCAAGGAGCTCATATGAATATATTTATAACTGGCGCTCTGTCATTTACGACGGCAAGGGTTCCGGTTGATCCGAGTTCTCAGGGAGATTCAGCGTGATACAGAATGTGACAAAGCTGGCCCTTAGAAATACAGGTACTTCTCATTTTTGCCAGCTGAGTGGACTGGAGCAACATGAAGTAAAGTGTCTTGCTCAAGGACACAACGCGCCGCCGGGAATTGAACTCACGACCTTACGATCGTGAGCTGAATACTCTAACCAATAAGCTACGCACCTTCATATATATATATGTGTGTGTGTGTGTGTGTGTGTGTACACGTATGATAGTCAGATGGGGGCCCGTATCGGGAGTAGAAGGTGGGTATGATCAACCAGTTCAAAGCCTCAGTAAGCTGGCATAGTATTTTCCATTGATGTTGTGGCTCTTTTGAAGATAGTCAATAAACACAATACCTTTTGCATCCCCCCCCCCCACAAAAAAAGGCCATCACCTTCCCTACAGACAAAAGGACATAAACCTTCTTTGGAAAAGATGAAGAGGGGTGTTTCCAAGGCACGAGTCACCTCTTTGTCTCTGGCTCAAAGCGATGTAGCCAATACTTATCCCGTGTTAGGAAACGTTCAAGGAAACCAGCTGCAACTGCCTCAAACAAAGTCAGATTTTCCCGTGATATGATCAGTCTGGTACGCCTTTGTTTTGGTGTCAGAAGACATGACATCCACTCAGCTGAAACGTTCGTCATGCCAAGTTCATTGCGCAGAATATTCTCAAACGTCTCTCAGGATATGCTAATATCACTGGCTATTTGATTTATAGTCAATCGTCTGACATCCATCGACATGTTGTGAACACGATCAGTGTTTTATTCTCGGTGGTGGCAGATGCAGGACGTCCAAATATTGGGTCATCTTCATCTTCATGACTCTCTCTCTTCTCCACCAAATTCAGCTGCCTACTTTTGCACTGGTGATAAACCCGGAGCATCATTTCCTAATGCAGCAACAATATCAACATGATTGTTGTTCGAGGCTAAATCCTTCTTCAGCAGCCACTTGATGGCACCACGATGCCAAGTTTTGTCCCTTTTCAAGACAAGTCGCTGCTAGTTACCTTTGAAGTCTTTGCACATTGAGATGTCAACATACCTGGAAAAAAATTAATACGATTATTAATAAACGTGGAAACGAATGCATACTCTTTTTACGCTCTTTTACTTGTTTCAGTCATTTGACTGCGGCCACGCTGGAGCACGGCCTTTAGTCGAGCAAATCGACCCCAGGACTTATTCTTTGTAAGCCTAGTACTTATTCTATCGGCCTCTTTTGCCGAACCGCTAAGTTATAGGGACGTAAACACACCAGCATCGGTTATCAAGCGATGTTGGGGTGGGGTAGAGGACAAACACACTAACACAAACACACACACACACATACATATATATACATATATACGCACATATATATGCATATATACGACAGGTTTCTTTCAGTTTCCGTCTACCAAATCTACTCACAAGGCTTTGGTCGGCCCGAGGCTATAGTAGAAGACACTTTACCAAGGTGTCACGCAGTGGGACTGAACCCGGAACCATGTAGTTGCGAAGCAAGCTACTTACCACACAGCTACTCCTGCGCATGTAAAATTTTACAGCTTCAGCATCACTCATACTCAGCCTATGAATTTTTCAGCCCACCTACGTACACCTGAGGAGTTTTCCAGTGTTGCTGAAATAATAATACTATAATAATACTCTTGTATTTTTCTCCGTCACAACATATATATAATGAGAAAGGAAAGGCTGATATATGAATAAGGAAGGAAGGGGTGATGGCAAACTGGTATTCGAAGCGTTTCAACCTTGTATGAGTATATGTGTGTGTATGTAAAAGGGAGGCATGTGAATGTTTGTGCGCGCGCGCGTGTGTGTGTGTGCAATGGAAATGGGATGGTGAACATTCAACGCTAAAAAGAGAAATGAAGCAGTGTTTCAACTCTGTGCGTATGTGTGTGCGTGTACAAGGGAAGTATGTGAATTTATGTGTGAACCAGCGTTCAGTAACAAACGATGATCGATGTCACAGACAACCCCTGGATAACATTAACAAGTGTATTTGTCTGATTCACCATCCATATATATATATATATATATATATATATATATATATATAACGGGAAGCTTTATGAAAATAAACAAAAGACGAAGGCAGGTGGAATACAAACAAACAATTGTATTAGTATGGCGCTCAGGAATATAAATAAAACAAGTCCTTTACGTTTCGAGCCTACGCTCTTCAACAGAAAGATACACAGAAAAGAAACACGGAAAGAAACAAGGAGAGGAAAAAATGCGTGCAGAAGCTAGCGAATCAACATAGCGGTATATATATATATATATATATATATATATATAACCAAGAAAAAAAGCAACAAGAATGGATTAGCAGTTTAGTACAATTGTTTCATACTAATAACAATTTTATTTGAAGCAGCAAATACAAATGTCCAGTATTTATCAGCTAAATCAGAACTCACTCCTAATACTTCATGAGGATAATCAAACTCTCTAGGATGTCTGGAAAACATATATGTGATTTAGCTGATGAATACTGGACATTTGTATTTGCTGCTTCAAATAAAATTGTTCTTAGTATGAAATAATTGTACTAAACAACTAATCTATTCTTGTTGCTTTTTTTCTTGGTTATAATCACCCCACATTATTTTATGGTTAATACCATAAATGAATTCTGGTGCATCTAAGTTAAGTACCATATTCATTTGAATTCATTGGAATTCACTTGGATCTTAATTGTTTTTGCTGAATTTATATAAACTCGTATATATATAATATATATATTATATATATATATATATTATAATATATATATATATAATATATATAATATATAATATATATATACTCGTATATATATAATATATATATATATATAAAATACTACAATTAGCCGTCATTTTTGACGGCATGGGGTCAGCTAATACTGATCAAATGTATTATTTCGTTATTACATAATAACATTCCAGCATTAATTCTTCTAATAAAGTGTTGATGAAAGAGTTGTATTATTATGTAATATAACGTGTTGCTCAGTCCATTAATGAGCGACACTCTTTATTGCGTATCAGACATTATCAGTCTCTTATTAATATGAACAAGCGTTACTGTTCTTCGACATTTGCTGCATGTTTACGCGTATGACTTTAGAGCCCAGCCGGCGAAAGAAAAAGAAGTCTGCACATACGTTATCCATTTAAAAAAAAATTGTGTTGTAAAGTGAAGCAACTTGCCCTCGCTTTCGATCTGTAGACGCCTGAAGTGCGGTTTTGTTCGCTTGCTTAACCATGCATATCAATTGAATTAACTGAGATCAAAACAGTAGTTAATTAACAGTACTCAAGGCAATGTAAGCGATATAAAACATCTGTTGCCATTTGTCATACACGAGTGAAATCTGTCTTGTTTGAAATTCTCGATGAAAACTTTTATCAACGTCGAAATCAGCTTTTATATTCGTTTCTATTTAAAATTTTAAGAAGGAACTGACTTCAGTCTGCCAACACGTGCACAAGTTCATCCTTAGGAATTTCAAAGATGGCGCAGCTCCCTGATTCATTGCAGACGACAGCCTTTAATCTACACTTGCTACACTGATTACAGTCGCGTTATTACTTTCAAGTCCCTGGTAACGTGTACCGTTGACCGACGAAATAAAACTGCAGTTTGGGTGTGTAATCTTCATTTATCTCACATAAATTAGCAGGCAGACGTGCGCGCGCGCGCACACACTCTTCCCTTTCTCCTCACCTCTCTCTCTCACGAACATATGTTGTAATTATTGTTGTCAAGCTGTAAGTCAGTTCTAACTGATCAGATTTAGAATCAAAGACATTCCGGTCATGAAGATTCCATTTTCTTTTTTTTTTTTTTACTTCAGACAACATGTCCTTTCATCTTTAAAACAAAAGCGAGTAGTTTGAAAGAGATTTTGGCTGCTATTTCTAACAGATCGGGCGACCACATTGACGGTCCTATATACATCTACATATAAACACTTGAACACTGCCGTCCGACACTGCTGGCTGTCATCAATATGGAGGCTGTGCATTGCTGGGGGAATGCTTTGGCAGTATGCAAGTCATCCCTCGAAGATTACCATATTTGATGACATATAAAACGTATTGTTATGCAAAAAATATCTCCAAAAGTCAACCCTGGCCCTACATGCGACGTTGGGCCTCTCATAAGCTAATTTTGTTCGTCTATGATTTTCTTCTTCTGAAAACGTGCTGCTGAAAGTGGAGTGCGTCGTTTATGTCATCAAATATGTTATGTCTGGCCATGTCATAAGTTCAAGCCATTATAAAATCTTGAGTAATCAAACCGATCTTGAATATCCTTGCTGATGCAGTATTATCTATTCGATGCAATGCAGTATCGTCAATGTTAGAGGAATCAATACCGATTTGCATCCAGTTGGTGTGGAGGCAGCGTGGATGAGAAGGTGGAATAATAGAGTCAATGTAGGTTAAGAGAACCTGATCATTCTGTGGTAATATTAAGGATGCTCGGTACTTCCAGGAAGAAGAATAATGGGAAAAAGTGCCGAAATGGTAATGATGCTCAGCCTCACTTTTCATGAGTGTCTCTCCTGCAACTAACTCTATTAGTCTATACAGAGGGAGAGAGAGAGAGAGAGAGAGAGAGAGAGAGAGAGAGAGAGAGAGAGAAAGAGAGAGAGAGAGAGACTGAGAGATAAAGAGAGAGAAAGAAAGAGGAGAGAGAGAAGGAAAGCAAAAAAATGATTGACATCATCCATTTCAATTTTGTGCCTTTCTTTCGCAAAAAATTAACGTGTTCTTATTTTTAAAAAAGTGGTTTGGACCATCAAACCACTACGTGTGTGTGTGTGTGTGTGTGTGTATGCGTGTGTGTGTGTGTGTGTGTGTGTGTGCGCGCGCGCGCGCGTGTGTGTGTATGCGTGCATATATTTATATACAAAACGGCCATGTTGTACAGCTGTGAAAAACAGCCATTTTTGTTAGAAAGTGTTTCTTTCGTTAGGCAAATGTAACTTTCTGTCAGATATAATGTGCTATCTACTATGAAAGTCATGTTAACTTGGGATTTCCTATATCATGTTATGCGTACGGAAATTATGTGTTTAATGAAACGGGAAGTGTGAAAAGTTTCATGAAGTGTCTAATATGCAATACCTTCTGCATTGGAGGATGACAAATGCACAACAGAGTCAGTATTAGTCTAGTGAAAGTGTAATTTTCCAATGGCATCATATAAATTTATCAATCAGTGAACACATATTCAAGAATTCAGTACTGAAAACCAAGCAATTATCAATTTTATTTCTTATTTAACTTAAACAATATCTGCCTTTTCCTGCTGTACAAAGTTGGCATTTTCTGACCTGATTATATAAGGTCTGCATCTTTCAAAAAATCTTCACTTGGTACTGTAATCTGCGCTGAACTCTCTCAGTTTCGAAATGTAGTTGGCTTGACTATTGTATAAGAATATGTAAAGTGTTAAACTATCAGTAAGTACACTGCTAACTTTACGAGTTAGAGGTCCATATAGAATATGCTAAACTCTAACTCTCGGACGGGATCTTAATATTTCAGACTGGATGAACATTTAATTAACAAAGAGGCACTAACGTTGATGGGGCTAGATATGATTTTTATACTATACTTAGGACATATAATTTGTTTTATTTTTTCCTCGTTTTATTCTAATTAGTAGATATTTTG